>NW_011358213.1:10969-32978 GCF_000735185.1 Notothenia coriiceps | reverse complement strand
TAAGTATACCCTTATATGTTAGTATGTATACAGAACATGAATAAACATTATCCTAAGATGTAACGTTAACCCTTCATACCTCAGTCTACTTTTAAGACACTAAAATAACGTATTCTAATTTTTATTTTGTGTTTGCACGTGGAATTATACCGGCTCTCGTTTCAGTACACATAACAATGGAACCATAGCAACGGAACTGACAGGCAACCCTCTGAATCCGGCTGTGACTGCACTCAGAGTGTCTGATTCAGAAACGTGACTCTTACACTCTTTACGTCACAAACAAAGATGGTGGGTGAGAATAGATCTATAAAACGATAAGCAATGCGCCAGAATCAAGGTGAGACTATCCGCATCCTTTAAAACTCTACGCACATTCGTTTCACCGAAATAAGTAAACGACTGTATTTGAGTGAGTTAAGGCATTAGTTTGCTTCATTAAAGGGTGTTAATTAATCAGTGTTCTCCAGTGCCTTTTGTCCGCTTTAAGGTATTATTAAGGTAGGGTTAATGTTGCTCTCAAAGTGCACCAGATTGATGCTTTTAACTTCAATATTTAAAAAAAAATCTTCCCGGTGGGAGCATGCCCCCGGACCCCCCTAAAGGAGGCGACGACCCCCCTAAAGGATATTCGGTCCACCCCCCAGTTGTAAAAAAATAGCAATTTACCCCTGCACCCCCCAACAACTCCTGGGCTAAGCCCCGGATCTCCTACAATCCTAAATCCGCCACTGCTGGCAGGCCGCAAACAACTTCACGGCGTATGCTGCCACCCGAAGTCCCGGGTAAATCGCCAGAAGCGCCGACACCTCCTCACCACTCCACCGCTCCCACGTTTTATTTTGTGTTGCCATAAGTTAGTCTCTCTCCGTTGGTGCGCGGGGCTAAGTTTTACGGTGCGTTGTTTGCAATTCGCCCAGCCAATTTCTTCCCAGGAAAGTACCACCTCTCTAGCAGGGACTAAAAAGGGGGTGAAAAGGTTCCCGAAAAAAGAATCTTTTTGGTGGGAACGCAAAATCCCAGGAACTATCGGAACTATTCCTGGGAAAAGTACTTTATAGCGTAGCGCCTATATTTGACTATAGAGTGATTTTCTATATATAGATAGATAAGTACTTTATTGATCCCAATTTGTGAAATGTTTCAGCAGCATAAAAAACAAAAAACAAGGCAATGTACAAAAGAGAAATTAAGACACTAGAAACAAACAGTTCAAAAATATTTCTGAAATAGAAATAAAATGGCATTAAAAAGTTCCAAAATATACATGTGGAAATACACATTTCCAGTTACAAATATAAAGCAGGATATTATATATACATTAATTGTGCAAGAAATTGATTATTCAATATTAAATTGAATATAAATGTACAGTGAGAGTTTAAGTAATAGTTTATTTGTAAGCATGTATTTTAGACACAATGCGCAATAATCAACATTTGCACTTGAGTCCATTATATGCCAGATTTATCTGAAGAGGCCAGGCAGGTCGATTGTAATAAAGCAGTCATCGACACCACAGAAAAACCAACAAGCACAACAACAAATATTCAAGCACATATATAGACAATATCGTTTCTCCGATTTACGATCAATCGCTAGAGGCCATCGAGGTCAAACCATCAATTAATTTACAAGAAAAAGGGCAAACAACGAAGAAGAGTGATTATAAATGAAGATAAATGTGTGTAGCAGCTCAATGTTTTCCTTCTGTTCTCTCTCATTAATCATTTTGCTCCCTCTGAAAGGGTCCCGACCCCCAGGCTGGGGATCACTGGTTGAAAACACAAAGCTTAACAATACATGTAGAGGGTCTTGTTCATGGCCGCAGTCATATTTAATGCTGCCTGACGTAAGGCTTGTTGTGCGTGCAAGTAGCAGCTGTAAGTCCCATCTATTTAAATATTTTTGGCTTAGGCTATTGCTCAATTACTGTGCTCCTCTCATGTGTGCAAACCACTAATAAGCCCATCTTAAGTGTTGTTTAATGAGCTATACATAGAGTAAAGGCCATCTCTTTCTGTGTGTTAATTGTCCTCATGTCTCTGACACCGGATCAGACCGGCTTAGTTCAGGGTCGTGCTTTGCAGAATTACACCTCCACTACAGTAATCTCTTAGCTTTAAGCTCACAAGATATATTTACATTTCCCAGTGAATATAACCACTTTGCATTCAAGCTGGCAATATGTGTGGAAATGTCAAAATGTTCTATCCTGGCCTTTGGCTTTGTTCTGTCCCCCCGAGTCTCTCAGTTCGTTTAAATCCTTACAAAAACCCGAGGCTACCTTGGTACACCGGCCCACCGACCCACACGTTGCTTTCCATTTTCCCTCCTACTCCTATAACTTATTTTTGGCATTTCCTTCTGTACTGTTCTCCTTCTGGGTTGTTTTCTCATTGTGAGTCCTATTTAAATGAGCAGATGAATTTCACTGCCCTCATAAGGCAGAACCATCATATATCTGGACAGGGTTAATGTGTTTTTAATTATCTTCAGTGACTCCACCATCACTGGGCCAAGCTGATGAGATTTCTGGCCCTAATTTTCCCTGTTGGAAAAAAAGAACCTCCCATCAGTCACCAGTGGCAGCAGATGAAAGATTTTAAATGTGGGTCTATGTGCTTTCCATCTAGGACACTGCAGCAAACGTGTGTGAGCAACATAACAGGAAGAGGGGGTGCAGTGGAAGTGGGGAAGATCACTGACGCCAGGATCTGCTCGAGCTGCTGTTAGGACAAATATTATTTCATAAAAAGAGGAAATATTATGCGCATTTTTAGGTTTCAGAATTGTATTTCGTACCTCTACTGTGACATGTTTACATCTCATATACCAGAGCCCAGTCTGCTCTTATTGGTTAGCTGGCAGGCTCTGTTGTGATTGGTCAATCTCTTAGAGATGTCCCGCCCCTTAGCCATTCACGTACAATCAGTTGGAGCGCTAGCCAATAGAAGAGCGAGTGTTACATAGTAAAGTCCCTATGTCAAGGAAGTAAACACAGGAGTCCATTAGAGGGTGTTGTAGCGCAGGGATTTTAGCCTTTGCACCATTTAAATCCTCAAAAACCTATAGAACACACTACAGTAGAGGGAAACCCTAAAAAGCATAATCGGGCCTCTTTAAGAAAACGTTTTCAGACTGACTGTTGCCGGACATAACCAATGTTCGAAATCCGAACCCAGTCCCATGAAAATCTTTCGGCATTATACATTTTTGCAAACCACAGATTTGTTAAATTCGTAGATTTCGCAAGTGTCAAAAGGCGCTTTCACACCGCAGTACTTTTCCCACAAAAGTTCCTCAGAACTTAGTTCATGAGAACTCTTTAGTTCCGACCGGAATAAGTCCCTGGGGGAGGATTAGGCAAATGAAGCTGCTGACGTCACTTCTTCTTCTTCTGCTTTGGGTTTACTGGCAGGCCGCAAACAACTTCACGGCGTATACTGCCACCCGAAGTCCCCGGCCGGAAGTCCCCGGAGTTGGGGAAGGCTTCAGTAGAAGCTGCTGGGACCGCCAGAACGCCGACACCTCCTCATCTCCACCGCTCCCACGTTTTTTTTGTGTTGTCATAAGTTAGTCTCTCTCCGTTTGTGCGCTGGGCTAATGCTAATGCTAATAATGCTAATTCGAGGATAATAAAATGGCGGCTTCACAAAACTTTTGTTTTGTTTTACGGGGCGTGGTTTTCAATCCGCCCAGCCAATCAGACATAGGAACTTTTTACTCCCACGAAAGTTTCTGCTCTCTAGCAGGGACGGAGAAGGGGGTAAAAAAGTTCTCATGAACTAATTTTAGTTCCGGATTTTTTTGGTGTGAACGCGACATTTCGGAACTATTTCGGAACTAACATGGGAAAAGTACTGCGGTGTGAACGCGCCTAATGTACAATATCTTACCCTCATCATTATCACCATGAATACCTTCTATATACTGTATCTCATCCTCAACCTCTGTATTCTGTATCGTGTAGTAGCCATATTGTATTTCCTTTTCAATGAGCTCTAGTAAACCACCTATCCCCTGAAAGGAGCCATTTAGAAATTACGTTTATGAAATTGAGACCAAAAGCTTAAATCTTAAACACACAGAGAGGGAGGGCGGGGGGGACGACCCTCTCAGGACATTTTACAGCCCGTATCCTTTCCATTTTGGAGACATATCATTGATTACCAAACAGTCTGAGGTATTGCTGTCATTTGAGACACTGGACTAAATTCTTAAAATGCACTCCGTAAAGTAATACCAATTTCTCTCAAAATAACTCCTGATCATGAAAATAAATGTCCATAAACACGAAACATAGCTGTGGGTTTATTATAAGAAAATAATATTTTTCAGACTTTAAGCTCACGGAAATCCTCCTGGTAAAAAAAAAAGGTTATTGGTGTTCTATGATTCTTGTTTTTATTTCGCTCAGACCTCTGACATCGTCTCAGTGCATCTCGTCCCCGCTTTCTCGCTCATGAAATTCAATTCAAGCCCCCCCAACACACTCCCCTCCCTGTATCCGTACCATCCCTCGCATCACTTCCACTGTCTGTTGTATAAACATTAAAGCCTTGATGCTTTTAAAACAGCGCCGGCCGCACTTTGTTTCCCTCCATAAACAGAGACCCTTCAGTCTGCCAGGGGCTGCAGGTTAGCAGCATTTGTTGCAGAGTGAGGACATTATTTGTGGAATTGCAGCCTGTGTGTGTGGGAGGGAAAGGCTATCCATATAGCATAAACACACACAGACCTTTAATGTATTTTAGTGTTTCAGTGCTCGGGTAAATCAACGACGACTGTTGCCAAAGAGATGTTTTTCTATGATAGAGAGAAATTTATATAATAATGTCAAACCACCAAAGTATTCATCAGGCAAATGGTCTAAATATGACCTTGAGTTGTAGCGGTTAATGTGTTTTGTTACCAAAGGCAACCACTTATTCCACAGTAAAAACATCATTATTCAACAGGATGACAGATGCAGCATTTTTCAGGTCTCGGTTTACAAAAGGGATTCTGTGGTTTTTCCAGCAGCTCCATCATACTAATGATGTTCTTCAATTCAAAGTATTGGTCTTCACATATAGAGATGTCCATGGCCAAGCCCCAGCCTACATTAATGACCTGATCCACCCTCACAGCTCAACCCGGGCCCTGAGGTCCTCTGAGCAAGGCCTCCTAAGGGTGCCCCGAACCAGGCTAAAGACTAACGGCCCGTCTACACTACAGGCATCAAAAAATCTTGAAGCTGGGCGTGTCTGAAGCTTGGTGATTTTTTGCGAGCAACGCGACCAACAACCAATCACATGAATCTCCCGCCCCCGACATACAAAGCAATAGCAATGTTAAAACGAAGTAAACTGGATATAAACTCTCCAAACAGGCAAAAAACCTACCAGTTTCACCCACTGTCTCTGCCACCTCCCTCCATGCCTGGTTCCTCCGGTTTGTATCCCGGTAAATAGTTCTGGTCGTAAAGAACCGGGTGATTTGCTACCGTAATATCTCGTTTGGAATATGAGGAAATGAACTGCGGTCTGGCTCTCCCAGCTTGCACGCGGTTTGATTGGCTGCGCTTGCACTGGCGGGATTTGCATAAACTGGATTTGATTGGCTGATGCATGCCGATAGATGCTCGTGATGCTTGCAAAGCCATGCCATGNAGAGCCAATGGAATCGAGGGGAACTCCCACATACTCCTTATTTGGTAATATGTGTGTGTGAGACTGCCGCATAGCCAAGACTGGACGCTGCGATAACTCTGGTGGCTACCATTAGCAGCTAACTTTTACTCTCCGATCTTTACATAAAAATGGAATTATGGATTATAAATTAAAAGAGTTATTACCCAGAAACATTATCAACCTTGGGATTAACCGATTCAGACACGTTTTTTCTCGTTTTAATGCCATTGAACAGGTCTTTTGATCAGATTGACAGCTACGGTGAGACGATCTCCCTAAAAGCTACGTAAAGGTACGTGTTGTGATGTCTGTGTTTGCTTCCCCTGTCAAGAGTTCGGATCGCTCAGTGATGATACTAATACCTAAATAATCTGTGGAACCTCAGCTTTAATCGGATATCTTGTATGTGCAGCTACGATAAGTAATAAGGGTATCTTTTATCTTGAGTTCTGTGTCAAAGTGCGTTAGCATTTTTCGCTCAGGGGTCATTTAGATGCTTCTTATGAGAATTGTGTTTTGTTTTGGTAAAAATGGTTTGTATCGTCAGTTAGCTGAGATTATTTCCGTTAATCTGGTATAACACATTAATAGTTTCTTAAATATTAAGATCCCCTGAGACACAGTGTCGTGAAAAAAAATAAATAAGTACCTGCCGGCCGGGGACCTTGGGGCTTAACAGGTTAAAGAACAACCTTTGATAGGATATCATTGGAAAGCTAAAATCCACCATTTCCAACAGTGTATACAAATGTGTTTCTGGGTCGAAGTGAAGGATTTGATAAAGCAGATATAAAACAGGTGTGACTGGTGTCGAGTGGCGGTGTCTGTGTTGTGTTGTGGAAGGAAAACACCCGAGTCAGCATATCGTTGGAGCCGATCTTCGGTTATTCTGACAATAGATGAACAACAAATCAGTCGTTACAATACTGTATGCCCTCACACTTTCGGCTCCTGCACAGATTAAATAAGAAAGAAATAATTCAGCATACACACAAGTTCATAGCTTAACCATGTGTTGTCTTTCTGTCAATGAAGCTTACAGTAATAATTACCAACAGTTTTGTTTTTTTACTCTTCTTATTTAAATGATAGTCAATAGACTTCATTTAACAAAATCAAACTTCATTTCTGAGTTAAAAAAGGCGAAAATGGTGAAAGATGTTACTAAATCGGCCCCAGAAGACCTCAGATACTATCCACTGGAATACAATCCAAAACCCAATGAGAGTGTTCATAATAGCTTTTGTGTGGAAACACGTAGTTCACAAGCAAACATATTTTGTATCTGTCATTGACATAAAATAAACCTTTATCCCGACAGAAGACATTTGGGAACGGGTCAAATTTGAGCCAAGGAACACAGGAGGGTTAATGCAGACATGTCCGAAAACAGTGCAGCTTACCTCTCCCGTGAAACACGCCAACAATAAGGGAAGAGGAAAACGTGAAGGACACAACATAAAAGAGGAGAAGTCCACACAAAAATAATCGTATGGGAAAAGAGACTGCATTTCGTTCAGGTATTAACTTTTGGTAGATACAACATTTGTGTGATTATAATAAAATAAATTACAAAGAAATATTAGATTATGTAACACCAAACACTACTGTATATTTACAATTATCTATCTATCCATCTATCTACCTACCTACCTATCTATCTATCTATCTATCTATCCATCTATCTATCTATCTATTCAACTATCTATCTATCTATCTATCCATCTATCTATCTATCTATCCATCTATCTATCTATCTATCTATCCATCTATATATCTATCTATCTACCTACCTACCTACCTACCTACCTACCTATCTGTCTGTCTGTCTGTCTATCTATCTATCTATTACACAAAAACGCCAAATATTGGATAGTTAGCTGCGTTGGTTAGTGACCTTAGAATCAGGGCTTTACCCTTACACTTTTATTAAATAATCAACAAAAAGGACGTGTATTTAAGTCGTTTTGTGGAGTGAAATATTTCCCCTGAATGATTTACAGTGGGGTTTGTCGAACGTAGAATCGATGTTCAGTTTAGTTTTGTCCACTCTGCTCTCTAACCGGTCAGCATGTTGCACAGCTGCTTGGTTTTTCCTTTTAATGGATTGATTAATTGGTGAATTGAGTTGTGGCGGCCGTGTCAGCAGGTTTGGACGTTGCTGTGTTGTGAAACATGAGCGGGGAGCGTGCTCTAACAACATGAAGCTAATGAGGCAAAGATTTACACGTCTGCCTCCTCTCTGCAGCTAATGGGCTCTAGCTGACCTTTGTAACAACTCTCACACACACACACACACACACACACACACACACACACACACACACACACACACACACACACACACACACACACACACACACACACACACATAATGACTACATATTTACATCGTGTCCACTGTACTGAGAGTGCAGATCACCAGCTGTCAAGTTTTCCACTCAGCACATATTCAGTGTATGGAAGCTCTGTGATTTACAGTCCAACTTCCTTTTGTGAATCAGGAACCAATCAAGTAAGAAAATAAAGTTTAGAAAATAAAGTAAATACTTATATAAGGCAATAAAGGATGTAAGAGTTATTTATTTTCACATCTCAATTATACTACAAGTAAATGAGAGTATTTGTTATTCCTTTATGTAAATGTGCAAATGTTGAAAGGCAATTCCCATCGTTTCAATTAAATATTACGCAATATTTAACCTTTTGTGAATCATCATAGGCCTTATTGTTAGTTTCTCTATGAATGTGGCTATGTTAAGGCATAATGTCATTTTGTTTGGCAAGGGTGTAAGTTTACATTTTTGGAGGTTTAACGTCATCTTATATACTGAGTCTGTAATAAAGCTTTTAGCCCAAATGACCCTCAGACCCTTAAGGACAAAATATATCCCCATTCAACCACCATTTTTTATCCAATGCCCATTACAGCATAAAACGATCTCATATATGCAGTACGACTTTCAGTTGGGAAACAGACAGGTGTTTATATAATACATGAATCTCCTCCTAGAGCACCATTGTGTTCTTTTTAACCAATCACCTCTCAGGGGGGCGTGGTCAGCAGCAGCTCATTAGCATTTAAAGCTACAGACAGAGAATCAGCACTTTTGAAAAAGAGGGGATTATGTGATGCTGCAATGATCTGTTTGGTATTTCGAGCCAAACACTTCAGAGACATGTTCTGTATATATCTGAGACCTGTAATATATTGATGAAAAAAACCTATAATAGGGGACCTTTAAGTTAAACTAATTCATGTCATAAGAAAGTGGAACAGAAATGAAGTTTGTGAGTCTAGTCAAATGTTTTTTCTAGTTTGTCTTCATTATCAAACACTCCTCACAATGAATGGATTAAAGAAGCTCCCAATGATCCATGAAGCAAACTGTAGATATAAGATTAGAGTGATAAGTAAAGTAAGTAAAACTTTATTTATATAGCACCCTTCTCAACACGGATGTAGAAAGTGCTTTACAGTACAGTACACAGGACACAGTTCACAGTACAACTATAACATGTAGAATAAAAGGCATAAAACAACAGCAGGTAACACATAGGATAAAACACCAATGAAAGACAGATACTAACTCAACTCCTCCGACGGAAAAGGTGGGTCTTTAAATGCCCCTTAAAAATGTCTGTTGAGGCAGAGGCTCTTAGTTTCTGGGGGAGTTCGTTCCAAAGCCTCAAAGGCACGGTCCCCCTTAGTCTTTAGCCTGGTTCGGGGCACCCTTAGGAGGCCTTGCTCAGAGGACCTCAGGGCCCGGGTTGTGCTGTGAGGGTGGATCAGGTCATTAATGTAGGCTGGGGCTTGGCCATGGACAGCTCTATATGTGAAGACCAATACTTTGAATTGGGTTCTGAAAGTACACCATGTACCTCTGAAGTGTAGTGGAGTAGAAGTACAAAGTAGCGCTACAACGGGAAATACTCAATTAAATCACAAAGTATAGTACTTATGGTAATGCCTGCTTTCACCGTCTTCGTATAACTTCATGATGTACCTTGCTTCCCAGTTTTTATTGCCAATATGTCAGTCAGGGCTTTCGTTAAACTTATCTCAACACTACTGGCAGTCTGTTTAACTTCTATGCCACCACCCTTTTACTTAAAGTACTAAAAACCACACTCGTTAATGTATTAGTCTGTTACAAGTTAAAATGGTCCCATGTATATACAGTAGATTATATATTACATAATGATTCCCATGTATTAATTCAAGGCAGGATGAGTTACTGTTGAGGTGGAGCTCTGTTGAATCTTTTAAATCCATTCTTATTTTCATTGTGGGATTACTATCTCCATTAAAATATACTGATTAGGTTATTAGGTTACAAAGTTGTGCAATTACACTCTAAAAAGTGTTTGCTTTTGAAAATGTCCTAAAATAACAAGAAGCGTTATTATATTAATTTTTACTATCGCAGTTTAGAGGCCCAGGCGTTCTCTCGCTTCCGACTTTGTTTGCGTGATCAGGGAAACAATTAGATCGTATCATTTCATGTTTGTAAGGTACAGCTCGCGATTGCCTTCTGTTTGGGTCTTCCGCGCTTAAAACCTGCCTGTCGATGGGTCTGTGCTAATTTCGCTGGAGAGAGCTACAAGTGCTGATTGTGATGGTCCGGGGGTGTGGGGGGCTGATCCACTGGGGCTGGTTCAACATTAAGCAAAGCCTGCTGCTGCCAGAGAAGACGACAGGCAATCATCCCCGAACCGCAGGGCATCGTGTGCACTTTTGTTTCAGCTGTGCGTCAGCTGCTGGCTGCTGCCATCTGGCTGCTCCTGCTGGGGATTTTGCTGCTCCTCTGGCTGCTGCCTCCTGCTGCACCTCCCTCTGCGCTCTCCTGCTCGCTGCCAAGACGACGAGGTGAACAAACCTCAGGTACGAAAACTCTGTCTGGCAGCGAGATGTTATCGTTTTGTTTATAGTTGATGAAGTGTTTTTCATTTTGCGCAAAAGTGCGAACTGTTATTGTCAATCTTTCAGTTGTGTGTACAGACAGAGAGATCACGAATACACGCCTTGTTCCCACAAGTCCGCAGGAAGTCGAAAAAACCAAGAGATAGTATAGATAAAAAGTATGTACTGGCGAGAATATACACATTACACAAAAAAAACAATAGAAAGGTCATATACTATCTAAGGCATTGGTATACTAACTAAGCCACTGTGACTACTAACTAAGCCCACTGTGACAATACGGTAAGCTAGAGCACTGCGTGTGGGTCAATTCTGCGTGTTTGCCTTTTTAGATTTCAGTGAGGTCGCTCTACTCCGACACACGTCTGTTCTGTGACGAAAGCATTTCCAGAATGAGTCGTGTAGGAGGGGGGATTCTCTCTTAAGCTCGGTGTTTCGTCTTTCGTCCACTGTAGATGCTGCTCGTGTAGGCAGAACTAATGCAGCGCAGAATGGTAAGAGACGCCGGTATTGAGAGCAAATGCAGGTTTTTTCACACAACACAGGTTTAAGTAATGAGAGCCAGTCGATTGGTAGTGTACTGGCGGGGGGGGTTGTTGTAAAATGAGTGTGGTTGGGGGGTCTCTGCAGCAGCATAGTTGTGTCACAGATGACAGTGCACCGTTGTTTTGCAGAAGACTGATGCCCTATATGGTGTGAGATCGATGACCTCCTCGCGTCCTCTCGTGTTTGTGTTTGCGTCGGCGGTTAAATGAGCACACAGATTGGTTATTTGTTCCGTGAATGGTGTGCAAAACTAGTGCTGAGCATATCGAAGACATTTTATTGTAGATGCGGAGACTTCAGTAGCAAAGAGATATAGCAATATACTAAAAGGACAAGACACAAGTGAAAAATGAAAACGCTCCCAAGTTAAATACAGACTCCGTCACACTTACCACCACTCAAAACAAAATCAAATGGTTTGTATCCTAGTTTCTTGGTATAAGTATTGAAAGGTCGCTGAGCGAAGCAAATCGACAGGATGGAGTCCGGTTTCTAACTTTCGGCTTAAGAGCTTCGAGCCTATGTACAGTAATGTATCGCTTGATTATTCGAACTAGCATCGAGTAGACTACTTCATGAAGCTGACTGAGAGAGGCCAAAGTGTGCGCAATGCCGGCGGGGGAGAGCGAAAGGGGGTGGGCGGCTAATTTGAAAGGAAACATATTCTGGATGTTAGACAGCTGTTTTGTCAGAGAGGAAAAGCGCATTAATGATATGCCATATTGGTGTTCTGGTTCAGTAGTTTGTGATGTCGGAGTATTAATCATCAATGAGATGTCGTGTGCAAACTGCTATGTGTATTGGTTGTCGCGCCATGCAGATAGATGGATATCCATGAGTGCTTGTAGAGATGTGTTGTGTGGACTTTCTCCTGAGTGTGTGTGTCTCCGCAGACGCTGAGGGGTCAGAGCTGGCTCGCGTCCCGTCGGAGGCGGCCTACGGAGCGTGGGGTGCCAGGCGTGAGGTCACCGCTGCCGGAGTGGCAGAGCCGCCGAAGAGCTCTGTGCGCGTCGGACGCGGCTCGTCGCAAGATGGTGTGAGCAGAGGGAGGTGAGCGCGGGAGAGAGTGAGGACTTGGTTCCCATAGAAATCAAGGAAGGAAGGAAGAGGAAGGGAAGGACAGCAGCTGGAGTTTACACAAGCAGAGGGACTGTGACCAACACGAATGATGAGTAGACAGGCGTCAGGCACCGGAGCGTAGTGTCTATTCCTGACTTAAAATATTCATTAATGAATCGCGCTGGACCTGCAGTGGAAAGCTGTTTTTTTGTTTTGTTCTCTTCTCTGTTTAAAGGATCATTCTGTAGGGATTTAGGAGGTGGAGTTTTGGCGGAAAAGTGTAGTATCAATATATGTGTTTTGTCGAATGCAGAATGGTCGAAATACGCATGTGCTTGCATCTGGTTGATGCTGCAGATGGAAGCCAGCATGCCTATCCCGGCGCCTATTAGGAACCCACAACCAATCGTGCACAGTGGAGGTATATGAGCCAAAGAAGGTTAAAGTTCAACGGTATAATGTCCTTGAGGAGTCCAAAATGATGAAATTGAGTACGGAGGTATTGAGTTTTAAATACAAACTGTGTAACTCCGGGCCTAGCTAGAGGCAAATCGTAATCCCTACACATTTGCTCCTTTAATTAATGTTTCTTTGGTGTGATAATTCAGGGTTTCGGATTTATTGTGAAAAAATCAATTAAAAACAGATGAAGATGATCCAAAGTTTCAATACAATGTCATGTGACCAGTATGAACAGTAAAATGTGTTCGAAAGATCCATCAACTCGTCACCGGCTTGGTGCTTCTATAGCGAACAAACCGCAAAAAAAGAAGCGAGCATGCGAGCGGCGGGGACAACTGGCTACCCAGAGTAGAAGTCCTTCAGAGCTCTATATACAAGAGACGGTGTTACGTCAACAAGATGGAAGAATACGCGGTTCAAAGCAGTATTCTGACATTAGTTAAGATTAGCTAAGCCTGCGTAAGCGAATACACCATGACAGTCATATGTCTATCTCTCTAGGGCTGTTCTCATGCCCACTCTTAGAACCATCCTTACTTCAACACGGATGTCTCCACGAGCAGTTCCATGTAGTCAATACATTCCGGACTGCGACACAGGCTACGTATAGGCCTCTGTTATTCATGTGCTACCTCTGATATAGAAGGGAGACAGTTCAGTATTTTTCCCAACATACATATATATCTAAGTTTATTATATCTGTAGTGGGTGATACAGCGGCGGAAGGAGAATATAAATCTTTATAAGTGTAGAGCCTTTACATTTATGTGTTGTGTGGGTGAAGAGGCCGAGCAAAAGGGAAAAAGTTGTACCAAATGTTCTTCCAGCAATAGTTTTAGAATTGTATAATAATAATATTCAAACAACATGTTGTCCGTCTCCAACATTCCTCTCTTGTTCTCTCAGCACCAAGCCCTTTGTTTGATTATATAACGAGGTTTGCATCCAATACTTGTCAGAAAGTTACATCAGTGTGAAACTAATGATAGGGTAACCAATGTCAGGAATCTTCTTTATGATAAACCATCTGAANCTTTGCAAGCATCACGAGCATCTATCGGCATCAAAAGTTGAACAATGTTCGCATAAACTGGATTTGATTGGCTGATGCCAAGCATCGAGCCTCAAAAGTTGAACATTGTTCAACTTTTGATGCCGATAGATGCTCGTGATGCTTGCAAAGCCATGCCATGCTCCCCACAATGCAGTTCGGCGAAGATTAAAAATCTTCTACGTCACCCCATTCAAGTGAATGGGCGAAGTGTTGAAAGCATTTTTCAATGCCTGTAGTGTAGACGGGCCGTAAGGGTGACCGTGCCTTTGAGGCGGTGGCCCCAAGGCTTTGGAACAACTCCCCCAGCAACTAAGAGCCTCGGCCTCAATAGAGATTAAGGGGCATTTAAAGACCCACCTCTTCCGACAGGCCTTTGGGTCGCCGGAGGAGGTGAGTTAGTAGCTGTCTTTCATTGGTGTTTTCTCCTATGCGTTACCTGCTGTTGTTTTAGGCCTTTTATTCAAATGTTATAGTTGTACTTTGAATTGTGTATTGTGTACTATACTGTAAAGCACTTTGTACATCCGTGTTGAGAAGGGTGCTATATAAATAAAGTTTTACTTACTTACTAATAAGTCAGAATATGAAACTCTTTGCAAAGTCCTGCAGCAGATTCAAATCTCTGAAGCACTTCTGATATGTTTTCCAAACGAACAGCTTTTTGACAGAACCTTGACTAATATCTTGCTTTTTCTGGAGCATTCTGCACATACAGTTCGTTCAGATGTCGCTGAAATTAAGAAACTTATTTTATTCGGAGCACTTTTAGGATGTCTATGTTGGCGTAAAAGCTACTCTAGTGAATTATTTTTCTAAGCAAATTTTCCAGATTCATATTTATATATTTTAGCCTTTGCAGACCATTTACATGCACTCAAACCTATACGACACACTAAAGGAAGGGGAAAACACAGGAGCTCTTTAATCTCTGAAACAACATTTAAAAAAACTGCTTAAACTCCACTTGTCTTTTCTTGGGGTTTTGATCCAATCATACAGTCTTCATCACCAAGTAAAGTTGATGTCACTGAATTGAAGGTGTCCAAACTTTTATTATTCTGGTCACTTTTAGGATGTCCACGTTCGCTTAAAAGTTTAACTTGACTATTATTTCTAAATGTTTGTAACCAAGTTGACTGAACATCTCCACTAAAGGTCCTCCTTGTTCTTGAGCTTCATCAACAAATGGGGTTTGGAAATACAGCTGTTAAATATCACAGTATTTAATAGTATCTACTATTCCTTGACAACTGTGTTAACTTCATCTGCGTATACATTTGAAAGGTCAAGAGAAGTAAGTAAGAAGCCGTTGATTTTAGATTTTCATGTCAACCATCGAGCCCATCTAATTCTTCACATTATCCATTCTGCACTTTCTCCCTACTGTTCATGCTTCTTATCACTTTCTCCTCCAGTCTGTGGGTACATCTATGCTTTTCATTGAATAAATAGAATCATATTAACGTCATAACGTCCTCATGGCAACACATGATTAGATTAAATGTCTCTATACCGGTATTATACTGTATATAAGCCCACGTTACAGTACATTGTGCATAAGCTACACACTCAACATAGAAAGAACGCAGATGTTAATTTATTTCCAGCAATCAGGAGAACCCTCAACCTGCAGCTGCACAGACAGAAGCAGCCAATCATGTTGCTTTGCTTCTTTGTTGTCACCCATTAGTCTATGTGTTGTGACCTGAGGGAATACACGTCTCTGATTGGCCAGGAGGGTTTTAAACATTGTTCAGAAATGGCTGGGGAACCTCTTTAAAGCCACCTTTTGCTTTATAACCTTCACTGATGAGTCTTAAAGGTTTCATTGATTCTATTCTAATGTGGATTACGTAGCACATACAAAGAGTCGGCTTATAGGGAGCTAATGCACTTGCAGGATTCTTGCCTCTGTGAGTTTCTTCACGGTTGATTGCACTTATTGCAGTTCCCTCTGTATAAAATGTGCCGGGGCTGTTCCAAAGCTTGTGAGCTGATAGTGAAACAGCCTTGGTGGTACCACGGTGTCATCAGCAATCAGGAGTCTTGGTAATGTAAAGTAGTGTGGGGAAAACAAACAAAACATTGCATTGGATTATGACAAACACTTTGGCTTCATTCTGGTACCCATCCCAAGTGCTCAGTGACAAGAGGAAGAACAATAGTTTTGCTTGTTTGACATTTGATGCACCTTCAAAGTTTCAAGGACCTAAGAGCAGTGTCGCGGCCACCACTTGTCTTTAAAGCTTAGCGGTTTTCCATTCATCCAGCTGTTAATATACACTGACTTTGTGCATAAAGTATTGCAGGTTGTGCGTCCAACTGGCAACCACGGTATGTTTGACGAAATAACTTTTGAAGAGCGAGGGGGAGATGGATGTGCTGTGCTTCATATCAATTGAACCTTTAAGTTTAACTTCAATCAAATGAAGCTCAGCGCAAGTTCAATCAGGAAGACCAGTATCCTCTGTCTGTTACACGTCATTTCAATACTCTCTCCTCTCTCAATAAGTGATCGGGGCCGTCACTCCCCAGCTAACCAATCACTTCCCCCCATTTTCACAAGCCTATCATCGCACCCGCCAACCCCTTTAAATCTGCTCTTCCCTCTCCGTCAGCTGTCATTTCAGGTGGCAACGTGCAGCCCTCCTCCACCCCTTCGCCTCCTGACTCCTAATACAGGGCCAAGCTGAAACCTTCTCCCTTCAGACCGAACCGAAATACTTATCACCATCACCAGCGTATAGACCCCGGGGGGGTTTCATCGGAACGGTTTTTCCCCCTCCTGAATGATCATCCTGCAAACCGGGGCCTAATCGCCAAACACCATTTCATTCACTCGTTATAATCTGTCAATCACTATTTCATTCATATTATGTGTCCCGGTAATAAACATGTATTTTATACATCACGTCTCTCCTGATTGAAATATGTTTCCAGGAACAATGTTAGACACTCCATTCATTTTTGTGCTGGGCTTACAAAACAGCATTCAAGATTCAAAAGATTTAATGTCAAATACTGAATGAATGAAAAAGTTGGTGTTTGCATGAGGCAGCCATTAAACACAGTGATGCAAATTAGTCGCTTTTCGGCGCCTCCCGCTTTTTTAACGTTGATTTGGGTGACTTGTGTAATTCGTGGAGAACCGAAGAGTTTTCGTTTTGGGGGGTTCCGTCAGTCCGAACTTCTCACTTCAAAAAAGAAGAAGAAATCTAGATCGCAAAATAATTAAACAAGCGAGTGGCTGTTTTTCCTGGCCAAGGACAGGTTCCTTGAACCCAACACGAGCGTAACGTGTCTTCACGTGGTTATGTCTCGTCTGAAAGGAGTAACGGAGAGCACCGGAACGCCGCTCCAGCTCTTCAAATATTGTAGTACCCATAAGGAGCCGTACACATGCCGCAGTGTTTGCGAGGCTGTGTCTTTAGTTGTAAGCACAGTGGCGATCTGTTGTTATTAGCATCTGGTTAGCTAGCTATGCTAACGAATTTAAAGAGCTTTTCTACAACCAGGTGGAAGAGAGCTCTCTCCTGAGAGGCTCAAATAACCTCAGCTCAGTGAGGTTAAGGCACACCTTGATATGATCATTATAGTTATTAATGAGACATTAGAGACTCAATTATTAACAGGTATAAAATACTATATGACAGTAACAAAAAAAAGTTGTTAAAAATAACAAGAATAGAGTTTGAAAGGGGAGTGATTTGTAAAATATCCAAAAAGAAAAATCTGTCATTGTCAGATGGTATATTACGCTGTTTTTTTTCTACTTCGAATAGTTCTCTCTTTTTTCACCATACCTGTGTTTGCATCACTGTAAACAAAATTACCAGCTTCAACTTTACAGGATAAAGGATTATAGTATGTTTGAATGTTGGTTGACATGTTAAAATAATATACTGTACTCCATCTTGTACCAAAGCCATCGGGAACACCTGCAACTACAGTTAGGTTTCCCATTAGCATGATCCATTTCTAACTTTATCCATACCATGGTTCCAATGTGGGCATAATATCACTTTGTGGGCCTTTTTTAGACTCTGTGAAGAAGATGGAAGTTCAAGTGAAGTTTTAAAGCATTCCTGCTGTGGGGAAACGGCGCTGAACACTGAGTCACCCAGACTTTAATGTGTGTTTTCATCCAAACTGCAAACGATCACTACAATATCAGTGTCTCAATCTCACAGTTAACTCTAATAGGCTTTTTCCTGCAAAATCCAACCCCCATAAGAAAGTAAAGAGATATTAAATACCACAGGCCGACCATAGCAAATAACTCTTTCATAATTTGGCACTTGTTCTTCCTGGTTGAAATATATATGGCTTTAAAAGTAGCTTGTGTGATATCCACTGGTCTCTCGTGAAATCCTCTTGTTTAACACCAAAACAAAGATGAAACTCTTGTTAAGCAAGCAGCCGTGGGTGAGTTTCTGCTCTTCTGAATTAAATATGAGTCCCTTCTTCTCTCTCCTGGACCCCTCTCTTCCTCTAACATCCTCTTTGAAGTCAGCCATGTTTGAGGAAGGCTAGCCGGGGTGCGAGAGTTTCTGTAACATCGTCTGTTCCACATCTGGAGGCTGAGCGTTGTCACTTTCCGACTCGAGGTTAGACAACAATTGCATTTGCAGTCGGAAGGAAGGAAGCTTATGTGTGCTCTATTGCCATGCAACTTCCTATAGCGAGTGCTCAGCGGAAATGATTTTTTTCAGCAGTTAATGACAGAAATTAATCAGAGAAATCTGTGTCATAAGGAATAATGTGTTGCTCCCAGGGATGCTGGTTATTTCCTCTCTCAGCAGTCTGCTCATTTACAGTCTTCTTCGAGTCCGTAGCAATCTCAGATGTCGTTCTGCCAGTATCGGGCACAGGCCACAGCTGATGGGGTCTGCCAGGTCTTCTGGACTGCACCGGGGGGCATCGGCACATTCTAGTAGGTGGGACATTGTCTGCACTGATCCACAGCTGCATGTGTCTTCTGTGGTGTAGTTCCACACTTTCATCAGTGCCTCCCCTGTTCCACACGCAGTCTATTAAGTGACTTCCAGGTTGTCCAGCCAAGGTCGTGGCCACTAGCGAGGCTTTCTGTTGGTGTGATTCCTCTGTCCAGCCATTCCCAGATGTTGGTCTATGAAGCTGACAATTGAGCGGCCCGACCAAGTAAGGAGGCAGAGGCAGAACGTCCCAAATATGACCCGGTGTGGGCATTTATTACAGCATGAACACAATGACACACAGCCTCAATCCTGCTGCACAGCCTGCCACCACCAGGATCTCACACACACTCCCATACAGAAAAACCCCAGAGCCTAAATGCACACAGACCAATCAACCCAACCGGACACAGGTGAGGGGGGAGGAGACAACACAGGGCACCAGGTGCACACAATCAACGGCAACAGACAAGGGGAAAGGGAAACACTTTTCAAAATAAAATACAATAAACACCCAGTGTTTCCCCTATATACAAATAGTGGCGGTGCAGCGCCGCTGCTGAAATATGAGCGCCGCTGCTAGGGGGCGCCAGCCAGGTACCCAAAAAATATATATATATATATTTTTTTTAAACTTTTTTTTTAAAAATAATAATAAGTGGTGACCCTTTTTCCTTTTTGATTGTTTGTTATGTAGATTTGTAGTATTTGTGTTACTGGCATAGGCGACACAGGCGGTCGCCTAGGGCGCCAGATCTGGGGGGCGCTGCGCTGGTAGCTCTGGGAGGGAAAAAACATTTTTGACCGTTGGCGCTCATCCAAATGTTCGGCCTTGATGTAACAACATTCATAATTAAGTGTAACACCCTTTTCACCCCGGTTACACGTTTAATTGGCCCTGTACGGTGGGCGCTAGGTTAACTAGGTAAAATAAGATATGAATGAACAACAAAAATAAAATAAGCTACATTTATTTGTTATTGGCTATGGTAGGTTATTGGTTATGTTCACATACTTATTTGATTATTAAAATGTAAACCAATCTTTTTCATATGGGCGTTTTAGAGTTGTACCCCCTACATCAGGTCTCTAGTAATTGTGTGCTCAAAGTGCACCAGATTGAAGCATTTTACTGTAAAATGTTCAAAAAAAAATCGCATACCCCCGGACCCCCCTAGAGGATGTGACGTCCACCCCCCAATTCAAACATGTTCATACAATACTGAATACATTTGAAGCCATTTTGACGTCTATTACCTATGTCAATAAGTTTCTGTTTTTGCAGTGTATTTGTCTTTGGAGAGATTTTTCATTTATTTTTTACATATAAAATGTCGCCTAAAATCTCACCTAGGATAGCAAATTGTCTAGAACCGGCCCTGGTACTAGGCCTCAAGAGCCTTTCTTGTGCTGATTCATAGAAACAAATTGGCGGTGCGCACTTCGCACGCGCACACACTAAAAAATTCCACGCGCTCCGCACTCACATTATGCTGGGCCCACGTGCCTTAGCACCGCTGCCTAGACTCCATCCTAGGGGAATCACTGATTACACTACATCAATAAATAGTATAAACTGTATAAAAATGTGCACATATGCAAGGCCCGAAGCCATCAGTCCACATTGACAAAGTTACCTTCGTCACATGGTCCTTGCTGCTTGTTTGGTTGTCTGGAGGGGCAGGACTGTCTGCACAAAACTGGCTCTGGATCGGAGCCTGCGTGGGGGTGCTAGGTGGCCATGCAAGGGGTGTCTGATATCTGTCTCCTGTGTTCTCCGTTCATCTTGAGCGATACCTAGTCGTCTGATGTGCGGGGGAGAGATGCCGGCTAGCACTCATTTACCGTGATTACTTATTAGAGCCACTTATCACAGAGCAATTGTTCCGAGTTGTCAGGGTTATTAGGTTTAGTTCAGGAGAAATGAACCTGATGTGTTCAAATGGAGCTTTCTAAAATGATTTGTGTGTGCTGTTCCTCTTTGAGTGCAGGAGGCTTATTGGTATTTAGGAAACTAACTAGATAGGAGCCATGAATCTCACAAATATTAATGAGGTTTGTGATGGCTTACAATTGAGTATTGGTCAGTGTTTGTAATATTATCATTTCTTATTATGTGAATGCAATGGGTTGGTAGAGTCAACTTACATCTCTGAATCGGGTGCCCCTTTGAGTCCCCCAAGCTTACTTCAAAGATTTTAAATGAAAGGAAACTACAACGTGTATTTTAAAGCACTGAAGTGTTTTGCATTACAATGTAAAACTAAATATATTTTGTTTTTGTTTTAGAATAATGAGTTGTCTTTGTATTAGACAACACACATGTGTGCATGTCCTCACTGAGCATCATCAAATATTAATTGAATATTAAAGAAATAACAATTGCCAATTATACCAAAATGTTGATGCTAATATGCGTGTGTACTTTAACTGAGAAAAAAAGAAATCTGAAAAAATACATGAATTATCTATGAACTTGCACTATTGACACGCCAGTTTGGTTCAACCCCGTCACGCCATACATTTGACCCCCCTATTAAAATAATGGATCAGTCCATGTGTCGTCTGCATTGAGGGAGGGACATCACAGAAGTCTATTGCGGAAAAAGCGGCAAAGAAAGGCAAGTGTCAGTGTCTTCTCTTACCTATATTTCATTTTTTTATTTTCAGATTGAGATTGTCAAGCTCAACATTTCAACTCTGTTATATGAATTAATAATAGTAAATAATTGTTTATTAAAAAATAAACAATAGTTTAGCAAAATATTAAAATGTTGTAATGTCTTTGACTTCCATGTTGTGCCATATCTTAGCTAAACAAGGTCTCATGGCTACTTTTTGTCAAAAACTTCCACCCTGTCACATTTCTTCAAGGAGATTCCTAGTAATTATTTGGATTTCCCGCCTGAGGTCGGAAAATATGTTTTCTCTACGGTTTAAGTAGTCCACTACCAGATTTTATGAAAAGAAATGCAAAATATTTGGTTGAATTTTTCAAAGATGTTAAGACCCAAAATGCACCCGATCCAGAGAATCATTGCATTTTTTTTTAACTGCCTCTTGTGATTATTCTTTGTGCAGGTTATATTAAAAGATAAGATAAGAAGTACTTTATTGATCCCAATGTGGGAAATGTTTGTGTTGCAGCAGCGTAAAAAGACATAGAACAATACAAATGTATTATTGCACATATTAAACCTGGAACTAACAAAGCTTAAATGATTGCCTATAAAAACAACATTAAACATGTAATAATCAGTTGCATTCATTTCTTATGGCTCTATCTGCAGAGTCATTTCTTATGATTTACATTTCTCCACAGGCCAACAACAGCTTCAAGAAAACCTATTTTCCC
>NW_011358213.1:10612-10938 GCF_000735185.1 Notothenia coriiceps | reverse complement strand
AAAACTATTTCCCTCAAAGAAAAACCAAACATGCCCTGTTGACGTGAGAGAAAAAGTGCAGAAGGAAACATCCATTAAAACTCAGTTTGCTGCTCTGTTACTATTTCACTTTTTTAAACAATTTTCTTCTTGTATTTACTATTTACTATTTATTTGCACTATATTTTTCTGTTTATCTGTGTTTTGTGTTGCTCTGTTGGAGAAGCCTGTGACACAAGATTTTCATCGACATAACTACACAGTAGCTATGTTCGTTTGACAAATAAAGAACCTTGAACCTTGAACCTTGTATCAAGCCAGATACTTGGCATCTCATCTTGGGTGCA
>NW_011358213.1:6550-10473 GCF_000735185.1 Notothenia coriiceps | reverse complement strand
GGTCATCAATGTTTGGGCTCAGGCTCTGAGCGGAGGAGACCCTCAGGATGGAGTGAAGGTGTGCGTGCAATATACCGGCGGGCCAGATCTAATAGTAATTAGAAATTATCCTGCGGGACTAAATTAAATCCACCAAGGGCCTGATTTGGCCCCCGGGCCTTGAGTTTGACACATGTGTCTTATGGCGCATTCACACTACAGCGCGGAGCTCGCTTTAAGCGTGCCGAGCCGTGCGGGGCCTGTTTTTGGTTGCGCTTACACTTGGCCTAGTTCCGGCCCGGGGCTACTTTTTCACCTTTTTTCTGGCCCGACTAAATCGTGGTTCTATCGAGGCCAACAAACAGGGCTGAGTCGGGCTGAGTTTGCTAAACTAGAGAGAGAATCGCTGTCAAGGGGGCTACAACTACATATGTGACCGTGATTTAATTGTAATACACGTTTCAAAATGATGCCGAAGTAACAACATACTGATACCGGTTAGTAAAAACCATGAATTAATGCTTTGACAAGTCTGCAGACAGACGGCAGGCGAAAAACCTTTTAAAATGCGTGTTTTCTGAATGGAGATCGGCTAAGCTAACGCAGTATATGCTCCGACCGTCCACACTCACAACAGTGTCATACAGACATAAACAAACCAGCGACTGTATTCGCAGTCTGTGGTTTGTACTTGTTTAACTTTTGTCTAGTTTCTGAACAGATATGAAGAGCTGTGAGCTCTGAGGGCTAAGAGCTAACGGCTGTTTTTCTGGGGCGCTCATTGAAGATGACGTCACGGCTCCGCCTACACTGCGTTACTATAGATACTACCCCAGTTCCTAAACTGTAATGTGAGCGCAGCATTAAAGTGAGCCGGGCCTAATAAGGCCTAACCAAACCGAGCGAGGCCGAGCGAGGCCTGCAGTGTAAATGCGCCATTAGAGACTTATTTTCCCCCAGATTTCTACTCTAGATTTTAAATTACATGATGCCAGTAGTCACTGAACCACGTCTATACACCTGAGCCATTTACAGCAGCTATAGTAACCAAAGCAACACAGTTTTTGTTTGGCCTGCACCACACTTCATTATCCAAGCAAGAAGAACAGCCCAATGTTGGCAACGCTATGCTAATAAAAGTAGCTGGGAGAACTAGCTCCAAAAGTTGCTAAAGTTAGCAAGAACAGGGCCCGGTTGGTAACTTTGAAAAAGGAATCATTTCACCATCAAAATACAAGAAAAACCTCAATTTAAATTCTAGAAACTTCTCTAGACAAATGCTTTATCTGATTTATGCCTGAGATCGTACAACAGCCTCTTTGGTAAACGGAAATAAATACACTTTTAGAGATGGATGTTCTTTGGCGATTTTAACGTAAAAGGCACGAATGTTAATATCATTTACAAAAATCAATGTGGAATCTAGTCAGACAGTAATTTCGATGCAAAAAGGTGCAAAACAGAGTTATTGTGCGACACATTGAAATATATTTTCGACAGGGATGTTAATAAGCCCGTCCTTTAGGCCTCCCGTCAAAGCCATGTTTTCTGAAGATTTCCATATATTAATTAACATGTAAGCACATATGATTTCACATGGTCTGTTTCTCTGCAACTTTCTTGAACCATTTGATTCATTGAGATGAGATGAAGCCTTTGAACCTGTGACTGCCTTTTGTACTCGAAGTCATGTTTCTCAAAATGTCTGGAAATCACTATGTTTACGTAGATCATTGAAAAGATAGTAAGAAGATGATGATATGACACAAAGAGTAGATACATGCTCTACAAAAGGGAATCGTGGAAATAAGCTCAAGAGGACGGCATGCTTCTCACTCGGTTGTTTTTATTCTTTTGGCAGCCTTGTGTAATTAATCATAACATCTTAAAAGTACTGCGAGTATGGTTTTATTTAGCTTGACCTAACATCCAGAAACTCTTCACACACATCCCAATGAGCAGCAGTAATTGGCTTTTTGCTTCCAATTCTCCCTTCTGGAAAGATTTCTGTCGAATTTCTCCTAAATTATTCACCAAAATTGTTTTTTGAATACATTTAAAGCCGCAAATAGGCCATCCACTTTCTGAATCATCCTTCATTTGATATTTAAAAAGTCTGGTTGTAATAGTTGTTCATAAGTTTTGGGGAGTTTAAAGAGTCAACATCTTTCTCCGGGTTGTGTTGATTGGACCCAAATTAGTGGAAAAACTGCTTCTCAACGTTTTTCTTAGACCGATTTTTAGACTTTGAGAGCAGCCTGACCCTGCAGAAACGGTGACCGGAACAAGTTAGACTGTTTTCAATTCATTATAACTCAATTCTATCATTTCCAAAACATCACACATATTTTTGCTATTAAATGTCCGAATGCTTGCAATGTCCAATAATGCGATTCACTGCCACTGAAAACAGATTTGATATTATTCAATTCAGCTGTGACTACTATTTAATTGTCTTTTTAATTAAAGGTGGGGTAGGTAATTTTGGAGAAATCAGCTCGAGTGCGCTAGAATTAGAAAATACACAGCCGGAACAAATCTGCCCCTTCCTTCCAGAGCCCCTCCTCCAACACACACGAACGCGCACATGACCAATGAGGGCACGAGATAAGTTTGTGCACAGATGAAAGGCTGACAGGCAGGGAGGCCATCCAGTTACTTTAGCCGGGCCGGCTCAGATGATTGGTCGTGCTTTTTACAGTACTACGGCTTCCACAGATGACAAGGATATGTATTTGTTGTCAAAGCACTTCAGATATTCATTGCTATCGGGATGTTAAGAGCATTCCATGGAATATAACAACAAGTGTATCTCGAGCCGGTTTCTCAAACTTACCTACCCCACCTTTAACGTTCTGACTCAAAAATGCACACGGAATTTGCCACATCAACAATAGTTGGTGGCAATGGCGTGACTTCACCTCTTTTTTTGTATTTTGAAACGTTAATATTTTGATAATAGCTATTAGAGTGACTCTACTGGATGGTATAATACCATACTGTTGTACTTTTTATGTTCATCGAAAATGTACCTTTGATCATGTAGAACATAACAGACATCCCGTAATCTTACATTGCAATAAACCCACAACATTTGAACAAATACTCACTCGTAGGGCTGCTCAATTAATTGTATTTTAATCGCAATTACGATTATGGCTTTCAACGATTACGAAAACAACCTAATCGAAATAAAACGATTAGTTTTTTTTTATTGGTTTTTCAGGATAATCAACTGCTAAAAACATACTGTTCAAAAAAATTTTCTCCAATATATTGATGTTTTCAAAGTAAATGGATAATCGTTTTTAATAATCGTGATATCAATTATTGACCCAAATAATCGAGATTATGATTTTTGCCATAATCGAGCAGCCCTACTCATTCGTTTACCAATTGTTGCTAATTCGTGATTACACAATCCTCTGCATAGCCTTCTAGGTGCTGCGGTGTTGCCACTTTGGTTCATAATGTTATTATTATCCCCAAAAAATATGAACATCGGAAAAAAACGAGACAAATATCGACACTATGACGAAAAAGGCCATCAAAAAACGTACCAAAGCTACATTTAATTGACATAGTTATTCCAAAAACCACCCAATTTGAAGGAAAATCACCAAATCTCGACATAAAACTCTCCCTGCAGATTCAGGTATTTTCAGTGTCGAGGAATCAGGGGTCGACAGGAATATCTAAACATGTAACGCTAGCATTTAATGCTTTTAATGAACCCAACGCTACTTTATCAGTTACCTCACTGAAGTCCCTTTTTTTATATTACATTAAATTGTCCTTGTTAAAGGTCCCATGAAATGCTTTTCCGGTTATCACCCGTCCCCTTGTGTGTTATGAAGGTTTTTATGCATGTAAACGGTCTGCAAAGTCACAACCCCTCAAAGTACACCCTGTAGCGAGTACAACTCTAACACAGAACCGCAAAC
>NW_011358213.1:0-6529 GCF_000735185.1 Notothenia coriiceps | reverse complement strand
GGGGTTGTGCCGGTGGGTCTGAGGTTGCCTCGGAGAGTAGACAAACAGTAGACACCAGTAAAGGGACACGATTTTGCTTGCGGTAACGTTTGTATTTTGGACTACAAAGGCGACATTGCCACCACCTGAGTAGTCTTGTCTCACCCGCTCGACTGGTAGTCTTTCGGTGTCACCCCGGAGTGTCCCCCCCCCCCCCGTCCCCGAGGTTGTTCCGAATCCTGTCTCTTCACTCTATGTCCTCTACGGACATGCTCTTGGTTATAAAACCTTTGTAACTTGTTATTAGATAGACCTCGTGGAGGTGTCCCTTAATACTAGTCACCTGTACCGGTCCACAATGCACGGAGGGGAGACAAAAGAGGGACAGAGGGGACGACGTGTTGTGTTGGACCGGGCCGGACCGAAGGGCGGAGGGGTTTCCACAGGATTAATTGCCAGTCGACCCTGAACTTTTCGTCTTCCCGACTCCTTTTCTCAAGAGAAAGGGCTACAACTTGCGGCCTCCTGAAACAGGCACTGAAGGAGGGAATGACAAGTCAAGATCAAGGCTCACAAGGCAGAAAACATGGGACCTATTGTCCTCAAATCCAAAAAGCGCCGAAACACAAGAGGGCCATCCCATAAAACAATCTAACGGACCCCATCGCCTCCCTTCCGGGGACCCAGGTATGCCGGGGCACACACCCGACCGGTCCGGGGAACAGGAAAACAACAAAGCAGGAGGTCGGGGAACAGTNGCGTTGCTCACAAAAAATCCCGACTGCTGCAATAAGTACATTAATTAACTGTCTCGTCGATGTTTGTCTAAATTAATATGACACTATTAACAATCATATTATTCAATATGATTGTTAATAGTGTCATATTAATTTAGACAAACATCGACGAGACAGTTAATTAATGTACTTATTGCAGCAGTCGGGATTTTTTGTGAGCAACGCGACCAACAACCAATCACATGAATATCCTGCCCCGACATACAAAGCAAAAAACCCCGGTTCTTCTCCACTCAGAATATGTGCAGAAAGGAGTATGACATTGTGCGCATTAATGTGATGCATATAGTCTATGATGTGGCAGAGGTAAAGTGTCAGCGGGAAGTTCCACAGTATGATGAACATGTATGAGATTAATGTCTATGGTGCTATTTTATGCTACATTCCATGCTGGCTAAAGATACTGTCTATGCTTGCTAGCAATGTTTAAACAAAGTAAACTGGATATAAAATCCCCAAACAGGCGAAAACCTACCAGTTTCACCCACTGTCTCTGCCACCTCCCTCCATGCCTGGTTCCTCCGGTTTGTATCCCGGTAAATAGTTCTGGTCATAAAGAACCGGGTGATTTGCTACCGTAATTTCTCGTTTGGAATATGAGGAAATGAACTGCGGCCTGGCTATCCCAGCTTGCACGCGGTTTGATTGGCTAGCGCTTGTACTGTCAGATTTGCATAAACGGGATTTGATTGGCTGACGCTTCCAGCTCAGCTTCAAAAGTTGAACATTGCTCTACTTTTGCAGCGAGCACCGCGAGAGAAGCTACGCTTTGCTCCCATAATGCAGTTCGGCGAAATGTGACGTCACGCGCCCTTCAAAGGAATGGACAGAGCGTTGAAGAGTCAACGACCGGCCATGGTAGGGGTGTACTTTGAGGTTTTGTGACTCTGCGGACCGGTTTAGCAGCATAAAACCGTTTCATAAACACACAAGGGGGACGCGTACTAACCGGAAGAGAGGCATACATGGAGAGACTTTTAAGATCGACTATTCAAAAATACAGATTAAAAAATTGTACGAGTTGAAGTGTTTATGGTTTAGAGCAGTTTGGCAGAGGCAGGAGCTGGCTTGCAGAGGAGGCAAAACAGGGAGAACCAACTTAGCGGGAGTGTTAGGTGTTCGGTGTAATGACGACAACGTCCTCGACACACTGTCTGTAGTTCCTATTCAGCCACTTGTTAACAACCATCGTTTTCAGGACACGTAAACTCTTCAGAAACTCACCATGGGCGGTCACTGCTGATTATTTAATGTCGTAGGAAGCAAACGTGATCCGTCTCGTTTAAAATTTGTGTCAACCACAGACTGGTATTAGAGCTATTTTCTTACAATCCTACGGAGAAATCCCATTGACTNTCAACTTTTGAATCCTGAAAATCCTGGAAATCTCCGCTTTGCTTCCCCACAATGCAGTTCGGCGAAAAGCGAGGCTAAGTGACGTCACCCCATTCAAAGTCAATGGGCAGAGAAGCGTTGGAAGATTTTTTTAACGTTGCTGTGCAGACGGGCCGTTACAGCGTGTGTGTTGTGTGTGTGTAAAGGCGTGTTTATGTTTCTTATTTTCACATTTTGTGCAATGCCTTTGTTTACACGCATGCTGCTCACAAATTGGGATCAATAAAGTAAATCCTATCTTGTTCTATCTCATCTTATTTGTGTGTGTGTGTGAGTGTCTGACTAAGGGGTGAGGTCATCCAGTGAAGCCGAGCAGGTTCACAGCTGCTTCGCTGCAGGAAGCTGCTTTAAAGTGATTTTTTCTAGGAAGAGTCCTTCAGAGGAAGACGTGACCGTCCTCTACACATCTATCAGGTTTCTTTTTTCTCCAGTGAAGCAACAAGACATTGACTCCCCCAGCAACAGACTGGACTGCAGGGGGGAGACAGGGGGAGTCGCACTGTCACCTCTCATTGTTACAGCTGCAGTGCGTATCAGTTCATCAAAGGACCTTCTTTGCTTCCTTCTCTCCTTTTGCTTTATTCCTTCTCTTTTTGCCATCAGTGCACCTTTTGCTTTGATCCCCCCAAACACCTTCATCTTTTTCTCCATCATTTTGTATTCATTTGTTTGCTTTCACTCTTTCCTGCCTTCCTTTGCCCTTCACTTCTTCCAGATGTCATGCTTTGTCCTCAGTGGGGGAAAGCAACAAAGCACTTTACTCAAGTATAGTACTTTAGTGAAACTCTGAGGTACCTTGTTTTCATTTTAGGCTCCACGACCGTTTGGAAGCAAATACTGTACTTTCTACTTGACGGCTGGAGTTACTGTTCAGATTCCGATTTTTGGCTCATTCAAAACATAAATTATTAAATAAGCATTGACGTACAATTTGAGGTAAGGATATCCAGCAGAGTAATGAAATGCAGCTCCAACCAGCTGTGACGAAAACCCTATTGCATCAATAATCAAAATCCAAAAATGTATAATATCCGACTCTGAAATTGACTTTTACATAACAAGTACTTTACTTTTAATATATTTTGATGCCGATACTTTTTAATGTTCCTGAAGTAAGGTGTTAAATGGAGGACTTTTGAATGTGGGATTTTTACCCCATCCTAGAATACCTGCTGAGAAAGGAAAGTGAGGACATGTTTGCCAGTAAGCACTTCTTCAAAGAGCTCTGTGTGTGTGTGTGTGTGTGTGTGTGTGTGTGTGTGTGTGTGTGTGTGTGTGTGTGTGTGTGTGTGTGTGTGTGTGTGTGTGGCCTAGTATTACTTGTGGGGACCTAAATCTGTTTACACAGTCACGTGTGGGGACTCGCCTCCCTTATGTGGACAAAATGGAGGTCCCCATGAGGGGGATCNTACTTGTGGGGACCTAATTATGTTTACACAGTCACGCTTGGGGACTGCCTACCCTTATGGGGACATAATGGAGGTCCCCATAAGGGGAATCATTAATTTTAGGGTGAAAACTTGGTTATGGTTAAGGTTAGGATAAGTCTCCAGGAAATGCATGTAAGTCAATGTAATGTCCCATCAAGTGATGTATACATGGTATGTGTGTTTGTGTGTGTGTTTTATTAAACAGTGTGTTTGTTCAGATGCAGGGTGACAGCGGACATGAAAGGACGGCTGGATACCTCGATGAACTCACAACACCGACCTGCAAGCATCACCTTCTGACACCCAGCAGTGTGTGTGTTTGTGTGTGTGTGTGTGTGTGTGTGTGTGTGTGTGTGTGTGTGTGTGTGTGTGTGTGTGTGTGTGTGTGTGTGTGTGTGTGTGTGTGTGTGTGTGTGTGTGTGTGTGTGTGTGTCTAACAGCAGGTGGTATATAGGTCACATTCCCAAAGAAAAAAAATGATCTTTGTTCCAGTTTTATGTGGAGTTGCTGACGTGGTGCGTTCAGGGTCACGCTGCAGGACGCATCACTCTGGGATCAAACTTGACAGATCTTTACAGCCAGGGTGTAAGAGACAGGAAGTGCCTGATAACTTTCTGGACGTGTTTGTACAGTATTTGATTTTAATGAATTAGATAAGGGGTGTCCAAACTTTTTTCACAGAGGGCCACTAGAGGTGAGGTATTTTGCCTCATAAGTTAAATTATTAGTTAGCAAAATCAATCAAATATAGGTAAGTTATTCTTGTTACTTGAAAATGCTTTAAGAAACACAACAGCCTACATCACAGAACTCTGTTTCATTTATTTAGTTGGCAGCTTATTCCTTAAAACAGAAGCTTTAGACTGCTTATAAAAAGATGAATTATGAAGGGTAGATTTCAATAATTAATATAATTAAGTTATTTAATCTTCTCAACTAAGATTTGTTTGAAAATGTTTCCAACTTGAATTGACTGAATTTATTTTAAACGTGGGCTTCTTAACACATGAATATTGTGATATATATTTTTACATAAATATTTAAAGAGTACAATATATGACAAGCACAAGTTTCATTTGTGCGCCAAATTCCATTGTACTTTTTGAATTTGCTGAGGGCCGATTCAAAATGGGCCGCGGGCCGTATTTGGCCCCCGGGTCGTAGTTTGGACACCCCTGGTATACATGATTAAGTTAGAGAGAAAAAGTCCTTAAATATGATCACATCCAAGAGAAAATGCACAACCAGGAATCACGTGTGCATGGAAACAAACTACTGTTCCTAAATGTCTTGGAGAAAAGTTTTGAAAGAGTTTTGAAAGTGAGACAGCTGAGCAGCAGTAATCATGGAGTCATTATTATCAATGATTGACAACAGCTCTGTCGACCATGCAGAAATGTGTGGCAGTAAAGATGAGAGATACTGCACACAGAGGATGACTGAACAGCAGGTCAGAGCAGAGCCGTAATGAACGAGCGGTCAGTGAAGGTGAACAGCTGCAGAGTGAATCTGTTCAATTTGATTTTGTTTATAAAAAGAAAATGTCAAATACTGTAGCACAAACTTCGAATATAATTGTTTTTATAGCTGAATTTGGTACAAAGCATCTATTTCACATATGTACTGTATACAGTATATTGCATAAAGAAGAAAGTGGTAAAAGGTAAGCAATTCGTTTTTTCCCCTTTCCTGTAGTGTGTTATATTATATATAGGTTTTTGTGCATCTAAATAGTCTGCAAAAGCTAAAAGCATTTCTATTGGTTAGTGCTCCAACACATTGTACGTGATAGGCTAAGGGGCGACACATCTCTAAGTGGTTGACCAATCACAACAGAGCCGGCCAGCTAACCAATCAGAGCAGACTGGGTTCTGGTTTCAGACAGAGGGTGAAAAGAGCTGCTGCAGCGCAGGCAGTATGAGAAAAATAAATAACAAGCTGAAATTCCACAGATTCTAGAGGTATTAGTATCATCACTGAGCGATCAGAACTCGCGACATGGGAAGCAAACACAGACATCGCAACACGGAGCTTTGTGGAGCAAAAACGGGAGAAATGTCTCACCTTCTGCTGTTTCTGATCAAAAGTTGTGTTCAATGGCATTAAAACGAGAAAAGATTAATCCATAGGTTAATCCAATGTGTCTTTGTCACTTTGAAATGATTACTGATAATCCATCATTCAATTTTTATGTCAAAAACTGAGTTTTCATATTAGCTGCTAAAACTCGGTTCCAGATGAGAACCGATAAGAAAATGCTGGGTACCGGGTACCCATACAAAATACACAATTTCGGTTCTGCTTAACGGTTTCTAAACGCGGTAGACCCTGTATTCCACCGGGTCCGTCTGCTCCGCGGCGACCCGGTGGAATACAGGTCGGACTGGCCATCTGTGTGTTCTGGAGAATCACAGAACGGCCGGTCGTCAGCGGGCCGTTGACGGCCGGCTCGGTTCGCTGACGGCTGGCACTGCCCTTAATTTTTTTAAACGGCATCATGTAAGTTGCGCTGAAAGGCGACAAAGGTTCAGTTTCCCCGCAGCGAGGCTCCCCCCGCCCTCCCGTAGACAGTTCACGACCTCAGTCACTTCATAACACCAAAGATGGATCGCGGTAAACGCTCTAAAGTGTGGCTCCGCTACACTAAAAAAGAAAAAGACAAGGCACTGAGCTATGCCTGTGGCAAGTTCATAGCTTGCCACAGGCATAGCTCAGTTCAAATAAAGCACAGCTATTGTCTAATACATTTGTATTGCATGTCTTTTTTTTATTTGTAAAAATGTCAGTTAATAAAGCTTAAAAGAATAAAGATATTATTGTCATCTAAATGTTTGACTTCTTTCTTTTATAATTTTGGAATCGAAACGGGGAATCGATAAGAACCGGAATCGATAAGCAGAATTGGAATTAGAATCTGAATCGATACAT
>NW_011358212.1:70591-72378 GCF_000735185.1 Notothenia coriiceps | reverse complement strand
ACACAAATGACAAAACAGCTAGATACATGCTGTTACGTTAAGAAAAGTATCTCCAAAATCTGAGACACTATCTAGTCTCCTATCACAATACCTACATAATGTATATGTATTGACCTGCCCAGTAAGGAATGTCTGTGTGTTTTAAGGGTGGAGCTAACCAGTTAACCCAAATAATTATCATGACGTGCATGTTCCTGTAATCTACAGAAAATCGACCCTCAGTTGGACGAGTTCTTCCAGACGCTCCGGAGGAAAGTGAAGATCGGCATTGTGGGAGGGTCGGACTACTCCAAGATAGCTGAGCAGCTCGGGGACGATGGTGAGTCCTCTTCCTCTTCCTGTCTGAACCATGTTTACACTGCAGGCTGTATCAGTCACCCGGATGGATGACAATGCATGACCTCACAATTTTTATTGTAACTTCTTCACACAAGTCAACAAAGTGTGTAACAAAGAATAGTTTGTTTAACTCATCATGATTGTATTGTTGATTTCAACAGACTGCAGGGGAGCCATAGTTAAATAAAGGAACATATTGTCTAATTAGTGCAAACTTCTGTATGTAGCAGTTACAATAGTTTGGCTTATTGAATGCTAATGTATCTGCAGAATTCTTGACATGTTTAATGTGTTTCTTCAGTGGTTTGGTTTATTTTTGTTTAATAATCTGGTAATAACTGCAGCCCCAACAACCTCACTGCTGAGTAGACAGAAGGAAGACTTGTTTATCTGTACATATTGTGGCACAACTGGGATGCACAACTACTGTGTCAAGAGGGAGCCATGTGGTTTCATATGTTTGCCAACGGTGAATCTTGTATGTATTCTTCATGATGCACACATCGCAGCAGATGATGTCGTAGCTGCTGGAGAATGTGATGAATTAGACATGCTGATATTTTTTGTATAACTTCCACGTCATGTGACCTAGTGGCAATAGTTTAATTATCACGGTACCTAATGAAGCTGTTCAGGAAGTTTTACTATGACATTATTACATACATCTGGCAGTTATTTTATTATAAGCTTTAAGATGATTACATTGTTCTGGTTAAAGCTGTACAATGAAAGGTTCAGTGACCAAGCATTGACTGAGTTATTCCTGCAGAGTGTTGCAGTGCACTTCCAGGCCAAAGTGAATAGGTGTTACATACTCTTTAATCTGCCCCCAGGTAAATATAGCAGGCCTAGTTTCCCTTATTCAGATTTAGCGGAAGAGCCACTCGTAATTTAATTGAGAGTGCAGGTTATTAAAAACCAGGCGAGCCCTTTAAACCACATTTCATTTGTCTCTTCTCTTGCAGTGGTGGACAAGTTCGACTATGTGTTTGCTGAGAACGGGACGGTGCAATACAAGGACGGGAAACTCCTCTCAAAGCACGTGAGTAAACAGTCCCATTTTACTTGTTGCAACGTCAGCTTGTATGCAACATGTTACCTGTAACTACTAAAGAGGAAGAAATGAACGAGTGCATTTGTATCCCATCAGGCCATTCAGAACCAGCTTGGGGAGGAGCTGCTGCAGGATCTGATCAACTTCTGCCTCAGCTACATGGGGCTCATCAAGCTGCCAAAGAAAAGGTGAGCAGCAAAGCCTCAGGTGGACACACACACACACACACACACACACACACACACACACACACACACACACACACACACACACACACAACTGCATTCTTTGTATCCCTAATCATCAATAGCATCTTAAAGTAGAAAAAGACTTACCTCACATTGTGACGCCAGCATGGGAATAAAGCTAAAACAAAACCTCCTATGGGAATTAA
>NW_011358212.1:41229-61855 GCF_000735185.1 Notothenia coriiceps | reverse complement strand
TGTATTCCCGCAGGCAGTGGCGGCGCCAGAGTATTTTTGTTGGGTAATCTATGGTAGGGCTAACCCATACAGTGGTGGGGCTCATTGGCTCAAGTCAGTATTTGCAATCTTAACCCTTTAAATCTGCTCTCCCCTCTGACAGCTGTCATTTCAGGTGACTCTACGCAACCGTCCTCCACCCCTTTTCACCTCCTGTCCCTCTGAATCCAGGGTCAAACTAAGCCCCTCCCCTTCAGACCGACCCAACCATCCATTCACCACCACCAGGGTCAAGCTAGGCCGTATTGTCATACTGATATTCTGTACAAACTGTGAAGTCCACTGAGACAAATGTAACATTTGTGATATTGGGCTATATAAATAAACATTGATTGATTGATTGAGGCCCCTCCCCTTCAGACCGACCCCAACTATCCATTCACCACCACCAGGGTCAAGCTAAGCCCCTCCCCTTCAGACCGACCCCAACCATCCATTCACCACCACCAGGGTCAAGCTAAGCCCCTCCCCTTCAGACCGACCCCAACTATCCATTCACCACCACCAGGGTCAAGCTAAGCCCCTCCCCTTCAGACCAACCCCAACTACCCATTCACCACCACCAGGGTCAAGCTAAGCCCCTCCCCTTCAGACCGACCCCAACTATCCATTCACCACCACCACGGTCAAGCTAAGCCCCTCCCCTTCAGACCGACCCCAACTATCCATTCACCACCACCAGGGTCAAGCTAAGCCCCTCCCCTTCAGAGCGACCCCAACCATCCATTCACCACCACCAGGGTCAAGCTAAGCCCCTCCCCTTCAGACCGACCCCAACTATCCATTCACCACCAACAGTGTCTAGACCCCGGGGGGCTTCATCGGATCGGTTCTCCCCTCCCGAATGATACTTCCTGCACAACGGGGCCTAATCGCCAAAATCACCATTAGGCTACATTAATTTGTGAATCTCTGCAATAAATATCTATTCTTACATCAAAACCGTCTCTCCTGATTGAACTAAAGTTATAACTGCTGCCCCTTCAGTACTGTTATGTGTTCACTTACCTTTTCAGACTGATGCACTTACATTATATTTTACAATGGATGTGTTGATGTTTTGGAGTGCTTGTGTCTTTATTTATGATGTTGGTCTGCTCATTTTAGTTTTGCACTGCCCCCTTTGCTGTAACAATGTAGATTTCCCCTCAAATTGTTTTGGAATAATACAAAAAATATGTATTATATATTATTTTATATTTTTATGTTAATGTTTCTTGTACATTTTTATTTGTTGTTCTATTTATTTTCTTGTATTTTTCCTATACTACAGTACATTTATATAATAGAATTTTCCACATTTAATTATTTCCTTTATTCATTTATTCATGCACTTTTTGCCTTTTATCTGCAGTTGTTTCTTATTGTAAAAATGTCCCCACTGTGGGAGAAACAAATGTTCCTGATTCTGATTTGTTTTGTGTTTAAAGATGTGTTTTGCTACTCACTCTGAGATGTGAACAAAGATGTCCTCTCCGCCGTGGGAGGGTCGCAGGAAGCCGTGACCTTGTGACCTGGAGAAGTTCTTACAGATGCCTTTAAACACCGGACTTGATTGAGCGCGTACCGTACTGCAGCCAAAGACAAAAAAACAACAGTTATTTCGTTTAATCCCACCCAGTACGACTGAATGTTGTTATTGTTTCAGTAGGACGTGAAGGAGACGTTTACAACAACATATTTTCTCTTTTGTGTCAGATCATTCATGGCAGAGAAATGTAGAAGGATGCACAAAGAGAAGGATTCATAAAGAAGGAAAATCAACAGATAAAAACCTGTTTTTCTTCTTCCATGTTTCTTAACGTATTTTTATGTTTATGTCTCAATATTTGCAATATATTTTAAACCGATAGTAGGAACTTACCTATAATGATTTAGTTAATAAAATATCCTTTAGGTCACATGTGTCAAACTCAAGGCCCGGGGGCCAAATCAGGCCCTTGGTGGATTTAATTTCAGCCCGAAGGATAATTTGTTATTTCTATTAGATCTGGCCCGCCGGTATATTGCACGCACACCTTCACTCCATCCTGAGGGTCTCCTCAGCTCAGAGCCTGACCCCAAACATTGATGACCTTGCACCCAAGATGAGATGCCAAGTATCTGAGCTAGCATAACAGAGCAGCACACTGAGTTTACATGGATGTTTCCTTCCGCACTTTCTCTCACAACAACAGGGCATGTTTGGTTTTCTCTTTGAGGGAAATAGTTTTATTGAAGCTGTTGTTGGCCTGTGGGAAAATGTGATCATAAGAAATGACTCTGGAGAAGCTGCAGATAGAGCCATAAGAAATGAATGCAACTGATTATTTAATGTTTAATGTTGTTTTTATAGGCAATAATTTAAGCTTTGTTAGTCCCAGGTTTAATATGTGCAATAAGTTCATTTCAATAAGTTTAGCAATAACATGAACCAGTCCGGCCCTCGAGTAGCACCCATTTATTTATTTTGGCCCACTGTGTATTTGAGTTTGACCCCCCTGCTTTAGTTACTTATCAAAAACTGTTTTACAAGTGTTGCAATATAAGAAATAGTACTGATACATGAAATGGAATAAAAACAACATTTGTATCTGTGATGTGATAACGTTTAAAAGTAGCATAAAATGGAAAAAATCCAACGTGTGTGTTTGGATGTTTTTATCACCACACACTCATTTTTTTTGAAGTTCAAAAGATTCAAAGGTTTTATCGTCATATGCACAAAGCTACAGCGTAGAAATGGCAATGGCATTCTTCTGACCTGAGCTCCTCCAACAACGCAACATATATAATAAAATACAAAAATACAAAATAAAAAGTAGTTTAAAAAGTCTATATACATGTCAATAGAATATGATATGTACAAGAACAGGATATGAAATGAATACTGTAGATTAAGACAAAATTCAATCCGGTTTATTGCGGTTATTGTTTATAGTAAATAATAACAAACTCACGCTGAGTAGGTGCGGTTGCGTTTGGTCGGCAGCGGGCTCGGTAGATCTCGAGGCAGCGGGTGATCTTTCCCGTCCTCCCACACCCGGCTCCTCTCTCTCAGGAAGGGGAAGGAGAGGGTGAGGGAGGCGTTGGGGGAGCGCAGCGGGGTCCTGGAGGGCGACGTGAGGCTGGGGTCCGCCATGTCACAACAGACAGGGGTGAGGAGGACGAGGGAGGAAGAGGGAGGCTGTTCTGCTGACTGTGTCGTCTGTCTTCTGCTTCAGGTCCAGAGTTATCCAGGTCAGCGCTGTCGCTTCAGGTCTGTCAGGAGGAGGGAGACCACAGGGTGAGGAGGGGGAGATCAGAGAGGTGTCATGTGGCTTTAGAGGTGATGGAGGGGGAGATCAGAGAGGTGTCAGTTGGCTTTAGAGGTGATGGAGGGGGAGATGAGGGATGGGTGTCATCCAGCCAGGAATTCAACTCATAATCAAGCAGACACATAACTGAGAGACCTGTGAGTGCCTTTTCAATGTTCTTTCCTTGTGTCTAAGAATTTATCGGGCACAACAATTTCCTTCAGGATGAATAAATATAGATAATTAAAACATGTATTTTATCATCTGCTATCATCACTAACTTTAGTGGATCACAAACTAGCATGTGTCATTATTCGGCAGATGTTCCAGTTCAGAGTAGGGCTGCTCAATTAATCGTATTTTAATCGCAATTACGATTATGGGCTTGCAACGATTACGAAAACAACGTAATCGAAATAAATTATTATTACTTTTTTTTTTTTTATTGGTTTTTCAGTTGAATTAAACTTAAAGTTCAGGGTAATCAACTGTTAAAAACATACTTTTCACATTTTTTTCTCCAATAAATTGATGTTTTCAAAGTAAATGGATAATCGTTTTTTAATAATCGTGATATCAATTATTGACCCAAATAATCGATATTATGATTTTTGCCATAATCGAGCAGCCCTAGTTCAGAGTGATGCCAAACATTTCTATGGATGTCAGTTTTTGAGCCCAACAAAGGCCAACACATGCCCTGCAACAGGACACATACTAACTACTAAAGTGGTTGTTGATCAATTGAGAGGAATAAGGAGTCTACAGTTTGAAACAGTCCAACAAAATAGCTTGTAAAATGTTTTGGAATCACTGCAACCATGAGACGCCCTTGAGCAAACCGTCCTAAATGTGCAAGGGAACATTAAGCTGATGGTTTTAGTAGTATGCAAGATTAACCGTGAACAGATTATAAGTGAAATCAATGCAGCAGAGGTCATCATATCCTGAGTATCACAAGATGGGTCCAAAAGCAGTGGATCCTACACTACCCACAATGCAACTCAATTGCATCATTACACCTTTTAATACATTTTACACCTCCAGTTTGTAACCCAGCCCCATCTATTTTTCAAAATGTGTTGTCTCCAAGCCCAGAGACACCATCAGGTTTATGACATGACAAAAAAGATCAGCTGAAGACATTACACAACATGTTTCACCAGATTAGTCCTAATGAAAGGTAAATTGACCTTGGGAAGTATAATGACTGCATGGATTGCCCCTTTAATCCAGCTTAATCAAATATAAAGAAACATACATGTTCTATATTGAACCTGAAGCCTTTGAGTTGTCCTGCTATCCAAAGCACTGCAATCCCCGTGATCATAATACTACAGGTTTATCTCTAAAGCAACTCACCGCACGGTATATTAATAATACATGTGGAGGTTTCATTTTCATATCTGCATCCATACTCTTCAGTGTATGCAGGGAAGAATCAATGCAGTGTATGCTATTCAGTGCACATCAGAGTTACGGTTTGATCCGTTTGTTTTAGTTATGAAAGTCATCTATCTAGGCCATTGCTCAACATTTCCTAAAATAGAAATGTATTTGTTTTGACACTTTAAAAGAAAGATATCTGCACACAATAACAAATTGGTACATGATATTTGCACTTGTAATATCAACTACATCCCTAAATGTTACAGCCTATACATTAATAGATAGTGTGTTGGTTGGGTCGTAATAATCCAACTGATTTACAATTTGTATATCTCTTTAAAAGCATGAAACTATAAGTGTGGGTTTGAGTGTTTCTCTACACCTCCACACATGTTTAAGAGCTATAGACACTGCCTCCCATATTTAACACTCACAACACATTCCTGTTTATCAGGTGACCTTCAATACACCTCAGACTCGTTTCTCCACACACTGCCCCCCCCCCCCTCCCCCTCTCTAACACAACCCCCCCCCCTCCCCCTCAACACAAACACTGGGTATTTCTCAATGTCAGGGAAGGATGCTCCAGAGCCACTATTTCAAGGATGCTACGTCATCGAGTCCTGCCGAAGGACTGTTCCAATGTCCAGGCTCCTTGGAATTCTACCAAGACATGTCCTACCAAGGAAGCGTCCTCGACATTGAGAAACACCCACTGTGTCGTGCTATACGTGCGTGTGTTTCTTTTTTACATCCCCTCATGTCGCCTGTGATGATAGTGATGCAGGCACGGCGTGACGTCAGAGCAGCTGCAGCACGCCGTCTCGAGTGCGTGATGTCAGCGCCACTTCCCCAAGTGAACAACATATCCTACTCAAACGGAAGTACACACGCATGATATAATAAAGCCTCTATGTTGCACACACACAGAAGCATACGCACACATTATTGATGATATACTACAATATATTTTATAATGGACTCAAACACTGACAGTTTACTCTAGTTTTTTCACACAGCAGGAAACCATCTGGATGAGCAGAAATGAAGCCATAGATCTAAAGAGGGTCATGTCTCCTCTGGCCCGGGTCAGGCACAAATCTGTTTCCGGTCCCATGGTCATGAAAAGGCAGTGTGTGTGAATTGTGTGTTGACACAATCCCTTATTTCACTTGCCTTTGCCTTCTTTTTATAGCAAAACGTAAATAAATTATTTTGACACCCTTAATAAAACTGAATATGATAATAAAAAACGTAAATTGCGTTCAGTTTGGATGCTAAAAATCCCATATTTACCTCGCTTTTGCTCTTGTTTCATTTTAGCAAATAGCAAAACTTAAGGAAATAACATTGACAACACCAATACAATTGACAAAATCAATTTAAAAAAGCAGTGTGTGAATTGTGTATTGAGTTTCGACATCTGTGTTCACACACTATGCAAAACATCCCGTATTTCACTCGCTTTACATATTGTCTTACACCAGCGAAACGTAATGACATCCCATTGACACCCCAATACTATCCAACAAAATGAACAAAAAGGGATTCTCTGTGAATTTTGTGCTGATTTTCGAGAGCTGTACTCACGCATACAATCCCGTATTTCACTCGCTTTCACCTTGTTTTACTACATCCAATAACGAAACGTAAGGAAATCACATTGCCAGCCTTAATAAAACTGCCCAAATGAATTAAAGGCTGAAACAGCAGTCAGTGCTAATGAGAGAAGAATTGGACAATAGCGTGGTGCGTTCATGACACCAGCGTGGATCATAATATGGAGGAAATGTGACACCGATCAATCCTGCGTACATTCAGATATAAATAAATAACCTGTCCTTGTGATTTAGCGGTTTTTCCACCAGGCGTGCAAAGAAGACATTGTACCCGATCCCAAAACAAAGACACGCACACACACCCCCACCCACCCCCCGCAGGCACAACAACATGAATGTTATTTTTCCACAGAAATGTTACTTACTGCTGTTGCGGACGATCAGCTCGTGCCAGAGTGCGTCTTAAGTGGCGGAGTGTTATATAATCAGTTATTAAATAAATAAATCGGCTAAATCCGCGCAGTCTGTCGGAGAACCCTGATGATGGTGAGGATGTGACGAAGAGCTGCTGAGTCTGCGCAGCTGGCGGAGATTCCGATGGCGTGATGCGACTGCGTTTGTGAGTGAGTGAGAGAGTGTGTGTGTGTTTTGCTTTCTTCATTCCTTTGAATGTATGTAATCTATTATGGGAACAGTATGCTCAGTGTAAGGATATCTTGCCTTGATTTATCGTATTGCACTCTTTATGCAGCTGCTGTGGTGCTGCTTTATTACAACGGATTTATAATAGTGTTTATATTGAGGACAAACTCCACTAATCCAACACATTTGAAATTGCATTAGTGGAGATATGTCAATCAAAAACAGTGGTGTAAGTGACTAACTACATTTATTCAAGAAAAATTACGTTTTAAAGACACTTTAACTCCATTTGATGCTACTCCACTACATTTTGAAAGCAAACACTCCCATTTGTATACTTTGTAGGTTCATATTCTTAACAAATATAAATCAACAAATGAATTATGATGTACAATAAAGGATAAAAATACCTCCCAGGACAAAACGAATCGTTTCCTCTCCTGTAGTGTGTTACAGGTTTTAGTGCATGTTAATGGTCTGCAAAAGCTAAAATCCCTGTGTTCCCTCCAGAGGGAGTTTATCTGCCACACACTCCTCCCCCCCCTGCCGGAAACACCTCAATTGGACTCCTTTGTTTACTTCAGTAACATAGTGACATCACTCTGTAAGCCTTGTACTGGGCTCTGGTTTCAGACAGAGGGTGAAAAGAGCTTTTTGAACATTAAAGGAAGGAGACATGACACAGTAGAGACACTACATACTGATATGAACCTGAAAATGAGCAGAATATTTAGGTAAAACATGTGAACACTTCTTTGAGTTTTCTAAAACAAATCCAGAAACAATTTCAATGTCTAAGATAAGCTAAGATCTTCAGTTAGTTATTTTCATAGTCAAATATTTAATCCCTTAAACTTAACTCTCTGTAAACGATATTTCTGTAATGAGGTTCACATGCAAACTTATTTATGAGTTTTTCTTTCGTATAAACTCGAAACAGTCTGACCTATTTTCACTGAAGACAAATGAGACAAACATCTAGGGGCTACACAGTCGTCACATGAAACACAGCTCATTCATTTCTGATTGTACAACAAACACCAGTGTGTGTGTGTGTGTGTGTGTGTGTGTGTGTGTGTGTGTGTGTGTGTGTGTGTGTGTGTGTGTGTGTGTGTGTGTGTGTGTGTGTGAGAGTGTCTCTACTGAGACTGACCAGCGTTCAGAGATCTGTTATAAACCAGCAGCGCTGTGGCCTTCACTGACCTCCAAATTGTGGGATTTAAAAGGCTGGCCGCTAATCCGTATTAGTTATTCCTCTTCCTATAATCACACAAAATGACAAATCACAAGCACTCACTCTGATGATACGTCCTTTTACTGTGAAAATGAAACACACAAGATATCACAAGGCTGTTAAATAAACGGAGGATTAAAAAAGGTGACATTTTAAATAAAAAGAAAATATTTTCATCTTTTTATGTTAACTCCCACCAAGAAAAACATTTGTATTATTGACATTTTTTTTGTGATCTTGATACAAAGGAATAATAAATTGTCTTCTGGGGCTTTTCCCTACCAACCCAACCATCACTCAGCTTGTTTCTGTACATTCTCACACCTTTATCCTCCCTGACATGCTGTTAAGTGCTCAACGTCACCTGCTTCAACCCTTAAAGTCAGAATATGTGAGTACGTACTGAGGACATTATAATCCTGATAACAAATGACTTTTCGTTTGAATTTAGGGTCAGGGTCTCACTTTAAATGTACCAGAAAGACTGTAAACGCATGTGAAATCATTGTGTTTTTAGATCTACGGTCAGGTTGATGTGTAAACATGGGGCTGGTGTGTTCAGGGCAGTATTTACAACACAGTCTGTCTCAGAGGGACTTCAGTCTCTTCACACCAACAGTGTCTCGGTTCAGAGCGTCTGACTTCGTGTCTTTACTTCTGTACCCAGACTCCTGGGTATCGTGTCCCCAGCTCGCCTCTCCTCGTCTGTTCGGTCAGTTATGATGTTCGATCTGTTCGTAAAACACCAAATCTTCCTCCTCGTCCTCTTCCTCTTCCTCAGTGCTAGCTGTTCCACCAGGACAGCAGCCCCAGCCCCGGGTCACAGATGGTCCCCTGGAACAACAGCACAATGGGTCAGAATCAGAATACTCTATTTATCCAAGGGGCGAATTGGGTTTCATAACAGTTGTAACATTTCAGAATTAAATTAATTATAAAAACCAAAACAATGGAATATAAATATTTACATAAACATACGATTTAAATGTCCAATAAACGCTAAAATAAAAATAGAAAGAGAATATTCATACAACCATGAACATTTAAATTGTGCAATAAATACAAATATTGATATAAACATAAGAAGTTAAAGTAAAATGTCCTATTGAAGATGCAATAACATATAATACACATATTTATCTAAACATAAGAAGTAAAAATGTTAAATAAAAAGATACATTTCATTAAATAAAATATTTATATAAGCATAAGAAGTTAACGTTCAAAATGTGCAATAAAAATACAGAACAAGATATTCATATAAACATAAGAATTTAAATTGTCCAATAAAAGAGTATCTAAAAGGCTGTTTATATAACTTATAACTGTGGGGCCATTGTGTTATAGTGCCCTGGTTTTTAATACTAAATACTGTTTCTAATAGGGACTCTAAACCAGTTAAACAAACCCTGTAAATAAGTGTGTAGAGAGTTACTCATATACATAGCCCAAATCAACAAAGAGACAGCTCAAATATCTATTGATTTTCACTCTTATCATCTCCCTGTTTTTATTAAAGCAGATCTCCTGGTGTGTGTGTGTGTGTGTGTGTGTGTGTGTGTGTGTGTGTGTGTGTGTATATATATACACTATATATGTATGTGTGTGTGTGTGTGTGTGCGTGTGTGTGTGTGTGTGTGTGTGTGAACATGAGGTGTGTTCTTACGATCAGAGTGTACGGCGCCTCTTTCTTCTCCACCTCCTCAGCTGGCGGCGCCACAGGCTGTCCGGGTATTACCGGTGTTTCTGCGGCGGACGGGCCCGTCGGCGACGTGTCCACAAACATCTCATCTGTCACCCTGAAACGGATGTCCTCGCCCTGGTCCATGTAGAGGTCGTGGGCCCCCTCGTCCGTCTCGTACTCCCAGAGCCAGACCTGCTCCGCTTCATCACTGAGGCTGAAGATAAGGACTGGAACTACAGGCAACTCCACATCAGAACATTTTACAAATGTATTACGCGCCGTAGTTAAATACTCGATTCTGATTGGCCACTTTGGACAGTCAGCAGTGTTATTTCTTGATAGCAGATTGCATAAGGATGCTCTGATCAAGGGCGGTCATATGATACGCAGAAGTCTGGATAATTTAACATCAGTGGTGGCTTAAAAAAATAACAAATTATTATTCTAATGTTCTATCAGAAAACAATCAGAAAACATCAGAAAATTAGAATCAGTTTTCATATTCGTGGACAGCAGAAACATTTGGATTCATGATGGCTAAACTGTTACCAGAAAAGAGAAGAGAAGAAGAACAGGAAAACCAGAGAAGGACTCATGTAGCTGGACTTTAGAGAAATCAACAGAAGAAGACGGACAGGAAATAAACACTTAAGAGAACAGCAGAAGAAGAAAGACAGGAAGTAAACACTACTATTAAATGACTGGCGTGCTGCATATTATCCCACATCCCTTGATACACCTGTGTGTTCTTGAGATGAAATCACAGCACTTTGTTTAATTCTAGTCACATTTTCAGGCAGGATACAATTTGGCGGGCTGCTGAAGAGACTCTGGAGGAATGAGGATGTCGTCAAAGAAGCCCAAGGTCACTGTGAAGCAGAGAGGGAACAGAGTCAGAGTTTACAGTGGTACTTATGTGTCGTGTGGTTCGTGTGAAAAGCAGAGACATGTGAGCCTTTAGGCCGACTGTTGTTCATGTTTTCTGTGAGACTGTGAGGTGAAGTTTGACTAGTTCTTTTGATAAGACATGCAGAAGTCATGTGCTTGTAATTACACAAAACCATTAAATGAATGAATTTGGACTGTTGGTGGAATATGGTATTAAATGCATCACCTTGAGAGTACATTAGAGAATGTATATCTGAGATGTAGTAAAACATGCCGAGATGGAGAGACAGAACTTACCATGAACTCCTTCTTGACTGCAATACTTGATCTTGCCGAGTAGGATCTCATCGAGGAAAGGGTGGAAAACAACGTACCTGAAATGAACTGAGAGAAAAAGCAAAGGGAGATGGGAGGGAGTCAGTAAGTGGGAGTAAAGTGAATGGGTTCAGAGTCCATCAACCCTCCCTTTAACCATACTTAAGATCGTACAAAAGTTGCAGTAACTAAGTTTAGCTGGAGACTAGCCTCTATCACTCAGCTGTCAAGTGTTTTATTATTGGATAAGAAAGTTAAACAGGAAACTGTGAGACCAAATGTATCATAAATAATCTGATTAAAACTGAGTGGAAGTGCTTTGTCAGGAAGTCATATTTATGTTGCGATGTATCTCAAATGTAATGCAGCAGTATAAACACAATACATACTGTTTTATGTCCTATATATATATATTCATGTTGCACTGTTGGAGGAGCCTGTGACTTGAAATGGAATCTTGATTGGAATGAACATGGCCTGATGCAAGTGAGTGAATCTTTGTACCTATGGTGTGTGAGGCTCCGTCTCCGGGGAAGATATAGGAGTCGTCCAGTTTGGTGATGTCGTACAGGCAGATGCAGAGGCCCACGTTGAAGACCACCTGAGAGGAGGGCGGGTCACAATGATCAGATATGAGGAAATTATGATATTCCGCAAGTGCTTGGGCTCGATTGTGTACCAAAAATTGGAATACAAGAGCAAAACTGATTTGACTTTAACTGAAAGAAGCATCAAAACCCTAACTCATATTTGCTCAAATCACTGAAATGCATTTGTGTCCTTTGCTTTAAAAATATTTAAATATGTTAGTTAGAGCAGGTGATGCTTTTTGAAGTTTCACCATAGTGGAAGATACAGGACAGAAAAGGCAATATAATTCAATAGAATCATTATTTTTTGTTATATATGAGTATGTTTACCTCAGTATAGTGTATAACAAATAATTTATAAACCTGAAAGTATCATCTCAAAGGATGATTTTGAACTTTTAATTTGAGAGCTTATTTATAGAGGGGTGGTATTGTTGTTATTGCTGTTTTACTAATGTGATTATTTTTTCTGTATTGTATTTCTCCTGCTTCAAAAAAAGACTACATACAGTAAAGGTAATACAATAAGCTTGACTTGTATTTACGTTGCTTTAACATGTTGTGTCAAGAGTTGCTCAAATGTCTCTCAGACACACAGAGACATACACACACACACACAGACACACACAGAGAGACAAACACACACACAGAGAAACACACACACACACACACACACACACACACCTTGTTGGCCAGTTTCTTGTTGAGCTCCTCGGCTATGGCCTCGTTCAGTTGTCTCTGGAAGTTCCACGGAGGGATCCTGACAGTGTCCACCATCTCCACCAACACGAACATGATACACTGTTACACACACAAACACATACACACACACCGGTAGTGAAACACCCGGAGCGATTCAGTGTCGCTTATTTTCAGGAAAGCGTCTATTTTTTCCACCCCGAAGAAGGGAAAAAAGGGTCAAGAAGTTTCCACGATATGCCAAAAAAAACAATTTAAAGTAGAATAATCTAGAGAAAACTCAACAGTATCCATGATGTCTCCATGTGAGTATTTAGGACAGTGAGGTTTTACGACATGTCGCAAAACTTAAAGGTACAGAACACAATTTTTCAGCTCTGTTTTGATGTTGATATTTCTCTTATTCTTTAACCTACTTGGCTATTTGGTTTCCACACATGTCCATAGAAATGAGAAATATGTTATTTTTTAAAGGGAAGTAACAAAGTAGATTTACTCAAGTACTGTACTTTACATTTTATACTACTTTTTACTTCTACTCCACTACAATTCAGAGGTAAATCGTGTAATTTTACTCCACTAGCTTTATTTAATACATAACATTACATTACATGTCACTTGTTAGACGCTTTTATCCAAAGCGATTTACATACTCAATACTGTGGGCAATCCCCACAGGAGCAATTTGGGGTGAAGTGTCTTGCCCAAGGACACAACGACATGCTGACTGCAGTGGGGTTTGGAACCTGTGCTCCCCTGATCCGAACACCAACGCACTGCCCACTGCGCCACACGGCTCTCTTTGGATTAACGAATATAATCAAGTGTTAAATCAGACTTTAGTTCCACCTGGAGTAAATTCACAAGCTACCCTGCAGTATGCAAAGTCATTCAAACTAGCTGCACCTTTACCAGCTTTGAGAACACTTTAATGATCAATCATTATAAAACATATCATATATATTATTCTGAAATGGACCAATCTGCATGACTACTTTTTGGTACTTTAAGTACATTTAAATGCTAATACTTTTCTACTTGAGTAACATTTTGATTGCAGGACTTTTACTGTAACAGAGTATTGCTACACTCTGGTACTTCTACTTTTACTCAAACAAGATTTGAGTACTTCTACCACCTCTGGTAAACGGTGAATAAACAAATGCTATTTTTTTTGTTGTTGATCTGAATTACTTGAATTAAAAGCTTATTAGATTAATAGCCTAATACTTTTAAAGCACAACGCACATACTTCTGTGAACACTACAATTCACAGTAAATACTAGCACCGAGTATCTATCGGAATTTGAAGGTATATAAAATCAGATTATATATGAATGAGGGAAAGTATGTAAACACTGTGTACCGATTTGATCAGGACGTCACTGTGACACTAACAATCAAATGATCGTTTCTCTGATATCTTACACTAAGAAAATAAATCACAAAAACATTCACTTCATAATTTCATTTTTATTAATTTACCAGTCATTTTGTGAAGACAGTTTTTAATCTCTCAAGCAATAAAACCGCAGACGATTGAACAATCTACTTTTACAAAGAATGTAATGCTGAAACCGGAGTGTGAGGGGAATCATCACTACGGGAAAAAACATCGGTTCATATATTCCATATTTATTTAGCTGTTTCTGAACACATGAAGCATGATGTGAAGGATATTTCAAACACACCAGAGGAAGCTTGACGCCCGAGTACAAAATTACACCACAGACATGCGTTTTGTTAACAACGTAATTTGATTTGTCACTTTACAGTAGCACTTTTAAAAACTCAGGGTTACATTAGCAAACTGTGATTCACAAGCGGCTGGTTTTAAATGTGCAAAGGATGATCAGATTAATCAATATTTTTGCCAGATGATATTTGAAAAAGACATTGATCGTGGTGAATTCTGTAGGAAACAACTCCCTGTACATATTCAAATAATGAGGGGCATTTTCACAGATCACATAATAATGGGTGACTCATGGATACTTCAACATATTCATTAGGCATCTTTGGCAGTGAATCTGAATACAGTGGCAAGGAGTGTGTATGATTTCCAGTTGAATATATGAACAGCTAAACCCATTAACGTCCAAAACGTCTTAAACGTTGGGTGTCCGCTCTTTCAAATCACCTTCTTCCCTAAAAACGATTTGAACAAAGCTAAAAATCTAAAAAAGTCCCCTTCCTAAAAGTCCCTAATCACTGTTGAAGGCGACATCTACAATCCAATATCTGTGCTTTAATTTACCCACAATGCAAATTGTTTTGTTAACCCATTAAATGCATGTATATTCAGTTTATTGAGGGCCACAGAGGGGACTCTACATCATGACATATTAGATTTAACTCATTTAGACAGGCAGCCCACAGCATGTTTCTCACTCTCTTTGTTTATATATATATTTATCTATTTCATTATTTATGTACACGCCCCTATACAAAGTGCAGCTATATATATCACATCATTTACACACGGGTCCAAACTTTCTTTAGTACATAGGGATTTAGCTCAGGAACTGTAAAGATTCATCCAGTGATTTTACTGTGAAGATGTATCGTGATTATTACTAACACAACAGAGATGTGCGCTGAAGATGTAAATGTTTGCAGTGGATAAAAAGCTTGGCAAAGTAGTCCTAAAACCACTCTCCCTACAGAGTGCTGGTGTACAGGCGTCTGGACACGAGGTTGAGCGTTAGTTTGTGTAAAAGGACAGCGGGCTATCTCATGCTATGGAGAACCAAACCTCAACATGAGAAAACATTCAGATGATTGGTCAGCTGGCCGGCTCTGTTGTGATTGGTCAACCGCTTAGAGATGTCCCGCCCCTTAGCCTATCACGTACAATGTGTTGGAGCGCTAGCCAGTAGAAGTGCGAGTGTCAGGTTGAGGTTTGGTCTGCATTGACACGCCTAAGTGAGAGCAACAAGAGACAGGGTGAGCAAAGAGGGAAGCGATCACAGACTGATGTTAACCACCAAAGAAAAGGTTTACACACAAAGGACAAAACACAGCTGGAAAGAAGTCAAATCGGAGCGTCTGTCACTAACAATGGCTGTATGTGCTGTGGTTCCAGTCCCAAGTTTTCACTCAATGGGAGGTTTTATCACATGACAGATTTAGCAAAGAGCAAGCGAGCGTTGGACGAGCAGCAGGGAGCAAAAATCTGGGCGAGATTAAGCATGAAAAAGGACGTGAGAGAGGATGGCTGTAGTTGTACCGTAACAGTGCAGCATGGGATATCAATAATGCTTCTACAGTAAATCCTTTTGCCTGGTAGTTTGTCTACAGTGTGGCTCTCAGCTACAACAGGTCCATGAGGGGGAACCTAGCAGCCAAACAAAGACGAACAATGACTGAAAACGAATGGATTTCACGTACATTTGGTGCAATGTTATAATAAATAGGGATGATGTTAAAGGAAAAGTACAATCATAGGCCTTAAATAACTTCGATTTGAGAGACATTTGGATGGAAATGATCAAGACAAACACTTTAAAGGATGTGTGATGGAGAACTTTTACATTTTAGAGTGGATTTTACAGTAGATATTAAAGCAGGAAGCTTTCAACTCGTCTGCTAACATCTTTTTTTAATATAATATTCTGCATCTAGATCAGGTTTGTATACTCCAGACAAAAGGTAACGGTGTTCTTTATGTTAATGCTTCAAACAGACTGTATTTTCACTAAAGTATGAAAATAAATGGCGTGTTATATCCGATTATTATTATTATTATTATTATTATTATAGGAGTGCTGTCTGTATGAGTGATGCTGCCTGTTTCAGGATCTAAGCTGTGGTTCTGTCGCCGGGGAGTGCAATAGCATTAATCCTGGCTGTGCGTGAACTGTACGTGCTCGTGTGCGTGTGTGCGCTTCTCGTCTGTACAGCGACCTTGCGTGTGTGTGTGTTTTCTTTAATTGAGCATCACTACAGTTTTCCCTAAACCAACTAAAGTCTGGTTATCATCCATCGTCTCTAGGCCCACGTTTCTCCCCTTCTTAACCCCAGCCAAGGCCCCTCATTGGACCCCTACTGGCCCCTCCTTCCCTCGTCTTCATCAATTACTGGAGCTCCTTCATCCTGTTGAGGGCGGAGCCGGCCTGGAACCACTCGATCTGATTCGTGTTGAAGGTGTGGTTCAGAGTGATTGACTCCTGGCTGCCGTTGCTGTGTTTGATCACTGCTGTCACGGGCTGGGAGGGGGGGGGGCAGAGGAGGGAACAATCATTTATCGTGTTTTTCACAAAGATACAGTCATTACAAAAGGAAAATGTCCTGTCTCTGTGATCATAAAGTAGGTGTAGGTGCTGTAAAAATACTGTGTTAGCACAAAAACACTTTAATACAATTTACACTTCCCATAATTAGGGGTTGGGTCGGGGAAACGAAATGTATATCACAATATATATATATATATATATCTTTCTATATTTTGCTGTAAAGGTTTTATGAGATAAGATTAGATATACTTTACTGATGCCACATTTTGTGAATGTTAAATCTCATAAAAAAAGAAAACTATATTAAACAAAATGCATGTGTTTATAAGCTACATGTAGGAATGAAAGTGAGGAATGGGGCTACTGAGACAGACGGTAAATAAAGAATCATAAAATAAATGCTTTTAGACCATTAAGAAAGTGAACATGTAATAGTAGAAAACCCAAAATGATTAACCTAAATGTACGGTCCTGATAACTAGCTAGCTAATATGTCTCCTTTAAGAGAAGGTCAGCTGTCCTGTGGATCGACATTTCGTTGTCAGACTGCTCACCTTGCCGGGAGCGAAGGTCTTCAGTCCAGTGATTGAGATCTTGTCGTCGGGGCGGATCTTGTCGTAGTCTTTGGGGTCGGCAAACGTCAGAGGAAGGAGGCCCTGTTTCTTCAGGTTGGTCTCTGAGAGGAGGAGAGGAAAGATGGAAACATGAAACCCAACAGCGTCATACTGGACGTCAGGTAACCAGAGAAGAGCTCCTTGTGTGTCAGGAGAATATCGATTACAGAGATATACAAGGTCATGGAGAATAATGCATGCGAGTGTGTGTGGCAGGTGGTTATTGATTAGCGCTTCTCAACATGAATACGCTATTCACACAGAATGCATGCCGTTTTTTGCCAAGACCGAGTACCGAGTAATCAACAGCATTTCTTTTGTGTCTTTCTGGTTCTAATGAAATGTTTTCAAACGAATGATTGCAGGCTTTCAACATGAAGCCTCCTGTAACAAACTGGCTCTAATGGACACTAGTTATTACTCGGAGACTCTCTTAGGAGACATCCTTTTTCTCACAGACTGTAAACATGCCAGTAAATAGTTTGTTCTGAAACCATAACACTCATTGAGACACTGCCTCCCTTCGACAGGGATTAGTTAAATGAATGGTTTGAGTGAAAGTGGAATAAAGACAGATAGATTGTTTTCCATCTGTGGCGGTAAACGGACCGTGGATTCTGGCGAAGCTCTTGACGATGATGGCGCGTCCTCCCAGGTGTCGAGGCTCCAGGGCGGCGTGCTCTCTGCTGGATCCCTCTCCGTAGTTATCGTCTCCAACCACCACCCAGTTCACTCCATTGGCCTTTAACAAAGAAAAGGAAGTAGTTGAAGCGCTGTTGGGACCAGGGTAGAGAAGACAAAGAAGTCCCATGGAGGAAACTGGGAAATGGGTTCCTCAGAAGGTATGCAACTAGCACTAGCATACAGCATGCTACACAATCCACCTTCAGTTAGGTTCATCGGGTACACTAAAACAAAGCAGTAACAATGCAATAAAGTGGGCCTTTCTACGGTTCTTATGGTCCGTTTCTTGTCGAATTTTGATTTAAAGAGAGACACTTTTATCCAAAGCAACTAGCATACACCTCACTATGGTAGACATTTTTGGGGTTAAGTATAAAGGACACTCAAGATGTTAACAAAGGGGACTCGGGATCGATAAATCAATATGTTGTGTCAAATCATTGATTGATTTAATAGTTGTAATAAGAGGGAGAATAGGCCGGTCTTTAGGGCAAAAGGATGTTGAATCACCCTCTAAAACATTTACATGTAAACCCCTAACCCAGGGGTGTCAAACTCAAATACACAGTGGGCCAAAATTAAATGGGTGCTACTCGAGGGCCGGACTGGTTCAATGTTTATTGCAGAACTTATTGAAATGAACTTATTGCACATATTAAACCTGGAACTAACAAAGCTTCAATTATTGCCTATAAAAACAACATTAAACATTAAATAATCAGCTGCATTCATTTCTTATGGCTCTATCTGCAGCTTCTCCAGAGTCATTTCTTATGATTACATTTTCCCACAGGCCAACAACAGCTTCAACAAAACTATTTCCCTCAAAGAAGAAACCAAACATGCCCTGTTGTCGTGAGAGAAAAAGTGCAGAAGGAAACATCCATTAAACTCAGTGTGCTGCTCTGTGATGCTAGTTCAGATACTTGGCATTTCATCTTGGGTGCAAGTTCATCAATGTTTGGGCTCAGGCTCTGAGCTGAGGAGACCCTCAGGATGGAGTGAAGGTGTGTGTGCAATATACCGGCGGGCCAGATCTAATAGGAATTAGAAATTATCCTGCGGGCCGAAATTAAATCCACCAAGGGCCTGATTTGGCCCCCGGGCCTTGAGTTTGACACGTGGACCCTAACCCATCACAGTCCCCCTGCTTCCAATCCTACTGCTATTTATTAAATGTTTACTTTATTATTTGCCCCTTTTGTTTGTTTGTTTGTTTGTTTGTTTGTTTGTTTGTTTGTTTGTTCACCATGTAAAGCAGCCTTGGGTCCCTTGAAAGGCGCTATATAAATGTAATCTATTATTATTAAAGTATAAAAAGGTAAAACATATCATCAACAGTGGAAAGGGTCCAGACTCACCTTGTAGTGGCGGGCCACGTCGGGCACTCCTGCGAACTCTCCCGTCAGCAGGTTCTTCACCTTGTTGATGGCCTCGTTGTCGATGTTGACGGCTCCGATCAGCATGTTGTTGGAGATGTTGTCCAGATGGCCGCGGAACTTCAGCCAGGGCCCGGCGGCACTGATGTGGTCCGTGGTGCACTTTCCCTTCACCTAGAGGGACAGAAGTCAAAGTCAACTTTATTGTCAATCTTTCAGTTTGTGTGTACAGACACAGAGATCGAAAATACCGTTTCCCACAATCCCGAATACGAAAATACAAATATGTATATCCTATGTGACACAATCAACAGACGCATTTATAAATATGCACACATTAAGACATAAATAAAAGCACAACAATCAATATATACAAAATAACATATAGAGGATCAGAAAAGACGTACAAATTAAACAATGTGTATTCCCATCACACACCAGCACTTATAGTTCTGTGGAGTTTCTCTTTTCTTCGCTGCTCACCTTGATGAGGACCCTCATTTCCTCCATGTCTTTTCCGTGCCACCTGTCGAAGGGCTCCAGCAGCTGGAGGCGGTTACTGGAGGGGCTCACGATCACCTGAACACACCAGGATCACTGTTAGACATGAAGGCTCGTCCAAACATATATTCTTTTATTGACATTTGGCAGCAAACATTTAAAGTGTTTTTCAAGACATAGTACTTCTACATCTTAAGTTTGTCTGTCCGAATTTCCTTCTTTTACACAAAGATAAAATAAAAACAGTACGAACATTAGGGAGTGATCAGGACTTCACAGTAAAATCATACGTTTGTAAAAATAAAATCTGGCTTATGAGGTTTTACGAAATCAGACTCCTTCGTAAATTAAGCTGTTGAAATGTCATCTCATTGTAATGTTTGAAAAAATTGTCACCCGGATTATCACATTTCATTCAGAACAAAAAACGTCAATGTTGACTTACATTACAAAAGAATGAATAAAATGTAGACCCCTCCCGTAAACGGAGGTAGCTACCTTTCACAGAACTGGTTGTTGAATTCATAAAGAATATCCGACACAGTCCCGTACGGTTCGCTCGTTTTGTGTTTGTTCTTGTTTGTTTGGTTCATTTCTTCTTATTTTAACTTTAACATGTTATATTTATAACACCATCAAGTAGAATATAAGTCAGATCCTCTTACGTGGTCTGTCGTAATGTCCGATTCTTGGACGTTTTTTAAAGAAAAGACTCCCCGTACGGGGGGTTTGGGAAGTCACGGTAAAGCACGGCACTGTAGCCGTTAGTCCCGTAGAAGATAACCATGAGGTCCCGGTAGCATTTAATCGAAATCTACCCAGGGTGTCGCGGTAGAGGGTTTTTAGGAATTACAGTACGTGACGTTAGTGTTTGACCTTGACAACTACAGCCCTACGTC
>NW_011358212.1:39294-40107 GCF_000735185.1 Notothenia coriiceps | reverse complement strand
AATACGCGACCGTTAAAGAGCCGTCTGTTTTCGATTCCATGCGAGGAAATGCTTTTGCCAGCCAAAATAGAAGATATTTGTGAATTAATGTTTTGAATTATGAATACTGGACATAAGCTAAAAAAAACATTTTAGTGACGATTGCAAGTGACAAATACATCGAGACCCCCCTCTAATGTTGCTGTTGAGGCTTTCAGGGGGGCTCAGGTGTTAATCAGGGGGGTCGAGCTCCCCCGGACCCCCCCCCGTATTTCGCACGCTGCTTCAAGCTCTTCTGGGTTTATGACAGAAGACGCTCAAATCACTATGAAATGGCTGTATTGGTGCCGTGCTGCTTTCTGGATGGTCATGATAAAATACAGTATCTTTGGAGAGAAGAATCACCGTCAGGGCGGCGCCGTCGGCGGGGGGTGCGTGGTAGGTGTCCGTGGCCCGGGTCGAAGGTCTTTGGAGGGGTAGCGTCGTCGACCGGTGGGGGGCTCCGAGCATGAACTTCTCTCCGTTAGCGGCGGTCAGGTAGTCGGTCTCTGGGTTGAAGTCGAGGGTCCCAGCGATGGCCATGGCTGTGACGATCTATATTCAATTACATTATAAGCATTGAGGGTGAGTCAATGTCAAAGCACACACACACACACACACACACACACACACACACACACACACACACACACACACACACCTCTTGTATGCATGTTTTTTATGAATCTGTTATTCCATGATGTTTATTTATTGTGTTCCTTTCTGTTGTCTTATTAAATGCACTTTGAATTGCCTCCGTGTCTGAAAAGGTGCTACATAAATGAACGTACCTTA
>NW_011358212.1:38989-39264 GCF_000735185.1 Notothenia coriiceps | reverse complement strand
ATGAGCTACTGTAAGTCTGTATTCAGAACCTCTGAGCTCGAGTCTCGCTTCATGCAGTACTTCTTACCTCAGGAGAGGTGACGAAAGCATGAGTAGCCGGGTTAGCATCATTCCTGGCGGTGAAGTTCCTGTTGTAGGACGTGACGATAGTATTCTTCTCTCCCTTCTTCACATCCTTCCTGAAGAGTCAAAACACAGAGCATGTTAGTCTGAGGCGTTGTGGTTAACATACATCTGTTTTATTTGATCTTCAGACTTTACTTTGTATATTTTTT
>NW_011358212.1:36214-38813 GCF_000735185.1 Notothenia coriiceps | reverse complement strand
AATCTGTGATTTGATAACGGAGGTGCGTACCTGTCCCACTGACCGATGCAGGGTCCACAAGCATTAGCGAGGACAACACCACCAACATCACGCAGGATCTTAGACTGGAAGAGGGACATTATGAATTAGAGTAAATCCTTTCCTTGTGCTGAAAGAAAATGCCTGCATAGTATGGGTCACTAGCAGGGTTTCCGTTAGCCGGTAATTACCGTTTTTTAGCTGGTAAAATTGAATAAAAACCGGTAAATTCAAAATGAGAAACTGACGGGCTGTCAGGAGAGAGAGGGAGGGAGAGGGGAAAAGAGAGGACCCGTTTCTCCCGCGTTGTTGTTCAAAGTTAATGTCAACTTTTGAATAATGTACTTCTTCTACTACAAGTAGTTTGTTTGAATGTAATAATTATGTTGTTTGTGGAATCATTTATTGAAAAATGAATCTGAATTTTTCGATCTGTTACGATTATAATCTGAAGCAATATAAAATGACTCCCATTAACTGAGTTTTCAACATCAGCATATCCGGTCCTAGTCCGGTAATGACCTGCTAACGGAGACTCTGCTACACAATTCTTATTATTATGATTGAAACCCTGGTCACTAGTTAAATGTTAGCGGGACTGTGACTCACATATCCGTCTCTCTCGATGGTGGCGCGGATCTGCTCGGAGCCGGGGGTGACGGTGAACTGGGCTTTGCACTTCAGACCTTTATCCAGAGCCTGTTTGGCCAGAGAAGCCGCCCTGCCCATGTCCTCGTAGCTGGAGTTGGTGCAGCTGCCGATCAGACCTGCAGGAGACAAGATGAGAGGAGAAATCAGAACAAGGAGGCGCAGTTTACTTTGTTTATACAGCATAACAGCATAGAGTTATTCTATCAGAGCATGTATCAAAAGTAGGTAAACAAATCTTCACTTTATAGAACAATAGGTAGAGTAACAATGTAAATAGTAATTAACACCAGGGCAAACTAAATCCCACCCAGACAGAAGACAAACAGACAAACAACAAATAAACAAATAGAAAACCAGTCAGCTAAAACTAAAATGTCAATAATAAACAATAAATGTCAGTATGACGGCAGCACCTCCTCCCCCGCCGGGCCCCAATTAGCTACGGAATAGTTTTTCACATTATTCTGCATATGAAACGAGAGAAAATTGTGGAAAAGGAGAACACAAAAGGCTCACTTATTATCTTAGTAATGTCCTATTTATTCTTTCAATGACTGGACTTCTATTGCACTCTTTACTAATTCCACCCTGAAAGGCCTCATGACAGGCTGTAATGTGAGATCCGGTCAATAGCACAGCTCATAGGAACAAAGGAAGAAATATCAACTTTCACTAGACAAAGCATTAAAACCCTGTAAGAGAATACAGCTAACGTCACAGATACTGACCGACTTTCACCTCCAGGGGCCAGCCGCTCTTCTTAGCCGTGGCCCCGATTTCAGACACAGGGTGGGCCAGGTCGGGGGTGAAGGGCCCGTTGATGTGGGGCTTCAACTGTTGGAGGAGAGAGAGTTTTTTTTTTTAATGGACAACACTTGAAGCCTCCTTGGACTGACTTTGACTAACAACATATGCAAGGTTTCGTAGGTCACGGGCCGTTTCTCAATCGCGAGGATGCTTGCTTGGTAGCACATGTCTTCCGAGTCACTTCCTTCAGAAGCGAGGCAAGAATCCTTCCTGGCATTCGGAAAACGAAGAGTGGAACAGGCTAGCAAGTGTGCCTCATATCAGAGGCCCCGCCTTACATTTCCCGCCACAGATTTGGGGAAATTGGTCCGTGCGCAAAGCATTGTGGGGATTTGAAGGACGCAAAGTCTACCCATGTGCAGCCTCGAAATTACCCCCAAACCAAGGACACGGCCTCGGTGGAATTTCAAGTATGCTGGAGATTGGAACAGTCCTTCGACGGCACTCGATGACGTAGTATCCTTGAAATATTGGCTTGGAAGCCAGTTTCCTCGAGATTGAGAAACGGCCAGGGATTCTTTTAGTGTAGATTTTTGTTTTACTGCTCAGCTTCGGGTCATTTATTAAACTTTTTTCTTTTTTTGTTTATGCAGTTCTATGTTGAAAATCTTATCCTAACATAAAATAACATTTCATAGCAGGAAAATCCTCAAAACTGAAAAGATCCGAGATTTATTTTGACATTTTCAACTGTTTGGAGGAGATAGTTTATTTTTTAATGGACACTTGAAGTCTCCTTGGAATAACTTTGACTTACAACATACTGTATGGAAGGTTTTGTAGGTCAGTGATTCTTAATGTAGATTTTATTTATTTATGTATTAAGCTAATGAATTTATTTGTGTGCAGTGGAAGTTCTTATAAAAATAAAAGAATATTTCATGGCGGCAAAATTCTCAAAACCTAAATGATCCCAGATTTATTTTTACACATTGTATAATTCCCTGTCAGTATTAAAACGTAAAGTATCTGGATTTCTTTGTATAACTAAAGCTAGTACACAGTTAATTAACTGTAGATCAGGACTATTCAATTGGCGGCCCCGGGGTGATATTTACTGGCCCTTTGAGTATAATGTTAAAAGTAATCTACTTTTTGTTTTGGGGCCAGAGTGCCTTTATTC
>NW_011358212.1:34430-36192 GCF_000735185.1 Notothenia coriiceps | reverse complement strand
CAGGGCTATTCAATTGGCGGACCGCGGGCCAAATCCGGCCCCGGGGTGATATTTACTGGCCCTTTGAGTATAATGTTAAAAGTAATCTACTTTTTGTTTTGGGGCCAGAGTGCCTTTATTCCAGAGAAGGTGTTACATTGAGAGATAGAGGGGAAGACATTGCCTGAAAACTTCAGCGGGCTCGGGTTTCGAACCCACCTGCTAGCTACTGTAGTGACAAACTGTCATTGATTGCATCTCTGCGTGAATGATTAGATCATTTCACCTAAATTAAATCAAATGAAATGATGTTGTTGAATTAGCTTCACATGTCGGCCTACTGAGTTCTGAACTTGCCATTTAGATCTCTAAAGGCCTTGGGGCTATTTTGTTTGATTTAATTAAACACAATATATGCACTCCACTGTATCTGAAGCCCTTAATAGGATTGCTCATATTTCAAGCCATCTTTTTCCCGGCCCCTTGCTTTGGATCATCTTCATCAACCGGCCCCATTCCAAACTACTTGAATAGCCCTGCTGTAGATAGTCTGGATTTGGGACATACCTATAAAAACATCTTACATTACATGATTCGTGTAAATGTTAAGACTCACCTCGCTCAGGTTGATCTCAATGACCTGATCGTATTCACAGCCGTTATCTGGAACCAAGTCTTCTTTGAACTGATCGGCCAACACAGCGATCTCTGAGAGGGAATGAAGAAGGAGGACAGGAAGCTGTTGGTAAAACACGTTTCATAAATACTAAACTGAGACCGACGGAAAGAGACTGACCTCCACGGCCGGTTTTCTCCATGTACGTCTTCATGCGGTGGTTGTAGGGGAAAACGGACGTGGTGGCTCCGATCTCAGCGCCCATGTTACAGATTGTGGCCATTCCTGTAAAAAACAGTGTTCTTTTTAGCCTACGAGTAAAATAAACTAAAGTTGAAGCAACTCATATTTTATTCCAGCAAGGAATGGGTGAATGTTAGTTGATACGCCCGTGTTGATAGTTAAGTTAATCAAATATATCATACAATATATATTTTTCACCGTGATTATTTTTGCTGAAATTTATATTGCCTGTTGGGTTTAAATGCATGTTTGTTTAGAAATATTGTCACCAACATTTTAGCCAACATGAAGACAGAATGAAAATGTGATCCCGGCAGAAATCAATAAATAACAGACTCTGACAAAAAGAAAAAGATCATGAATTATTAAATACCTTAAACAATACTTATGTAATTGATCTGAATTATTTCTGAGAAAATGTATCGTCTAATGAAAGTAGTGATTGTGCCAGGCCTAGTCGTTGAAGCGGTCACTGTTCTCCCTATTATTTTTAGTACTTGTAATGAATGTGATGTTGACCTGTGCAGGAGATGGAGTCCACTCCAGGCCCGTGATACTCCACGATGGCTCCGGTGCCGCCCTTCACAGTCAGGATGCCGGCCACCTTCAGGATCACGTCCTTCGGTGAGGTCCATCCAGACAAACTTCCCGTCAGCTTCACTCCAATCACCTGAAGGGAAAAATACGCACAGGTTTAAACAAATAGAAAAAAACAAAACAGACTTTAGTGACTGAAAACAGGGTTGAGAGTGCTAATTAAATACAAATAATTATAGGGAGATTTTGAACACTCTCCACCGTGAGAGACTGCTTGCTACATCAAGAGGGAATGACGGGCTATTTATGAGGATCTGGTCACCTTTTCTGGATTATTTGAGTACTGACCTGAAAGCTTTACTTCTCGGGGGTGGGGGGACTTTTTTG
>NW_011358212.1:6903-34182 GCF_000735185.1 Notothenia coriiceps | reverse complement strand
TGTTGTGCATTGTTCTGTATGTTGCGTTAAACTCAATAAAGAGTATTTATAAAAAATAAAAATAATTAACAAGATGTCAAAAACTCACATTGGGACACTTGAGCTCCCAGGGGATTCCTGCCATGACGTCCACAGCGTCCGCTCCACCCACTCCGATGCAGATGGAGCCGAGGCCACCGCCATTGGGAGTGTGGGAGTCTGTACCAATCAGCATCACTCCAGGGTACGCATAGTTCTCCAGGATGATCTGTCCAAGGAAAGGGACGAGACACGAGTCAGTCACACAGTTTTATCTTGGGATGAAATTCTCCACAGACTACTGTTTTTAAATTGACTTCTTTGGAATGTGCTTTTCTGGATGGACAAATACATCATTTTTCAATGTAAAAGACATTTAAAACGTTATAATAAATCAGTGTACTGCACCTGATGGATGATTCCTGATCCGGGTTTCCAGAAGCCGACTCCGTATTTGGCTCCGGCAGAGGCAAGGAAGTTGTACACCTCCTCGTTTACTTCCTGTGTTCAGAATTATTGGTGAGGAGTTATTTTTCATATAAGGTACATGAGTATCCTTGATGTTACCACACATAATAAACTTGGATGCTGCATTAAATCCTAAATCCTGCAATTTAACAGTTATTTGATCAAGCAGGCAGCTTAAATTGAATAAAAACTATTTTTTATGACAGCTTCGGGCAGAAAACGACAATGCTGACAGATGGACAAAGGGAATACACTGCTATTAAGACGACCAAATGTTACTTGACTAACATTATTTGGCTCAATTTAATTTAGAATAATGTGAGAACACAACCCAAGATAAATATATAATGTAGGTATATTCATTTTTTTGCTTTACAATCAAATCCATCTCAACACATTTTAAAATGTTCCATCAATTTCCTGAATTTGCAATTTTCAACCAATGACTGTACTTATTATTACGATTATGGCAATAATCATAATCTCGATTATTTGGGTCAATAATTGTAATTGCGATTATTAAATGCGATTATTCATTGACTTTGAAAACATCCATTGATTGGAGAAAAAAAAATTGAACAGTACGTTTTTAATAGTTGATTACCCTGAACTTTAAATATAATTCAACTGAAAAACCCCCAAAAAAAAAAAAGTAAAAAAAAAAAAAAAAAAGTAATAATAATAATAAATAAATTATCTTTTTATTTCGAGATGACGTTGTTTTCGTAATCGTTGTAAGCCATAATCGTAATCGCGATTAAAATACGATTAATTGAGCAACCCTACTGTACTATAAACTATACTGCAATATAATTTACTACAATATATACATATCATCTCCATCTATATGTCTCTTTCTGTCCTCACCTTGGCCCTCTGCAGGTCCTCCACCCCTCCGATCTGAGCCTCGATCAGATGATCGCAGTGGATGGTGGAGGGCACGGCCACCCTGGGCAGACCGCTGCTGATGAACTGCAGCATGGCCATCTGGGCCGTGGCGTCCTGCATGGCCACGCGGTCGGGGCGCAGGCGCAGGTAGGTGCTGCCGCGGCCGATATCCTGCCCCACCGGGTCGTCCAGGTGACCGTACACGATCTTCTCCGACAGAGTGAGAGGACGGCCGAGCCTGGAGGAAAGGATTAAGAGACGAGGAGTGTTTATAGCCTCAGAGACTACAAGTGTGATCAATATGGCTAGAAAAACAAAACCAAATAAAAGGTTTGTCGTTGATAGAAGCTGGAGAGGTTTTCACGTTTTGTTCGACTACATAGAAAAGGTCAGTCAAATATCCCCATGGTGAGTCTTAAGCTTCTATGGGCCTTAAAATGGCGGTTGCCAACAAGTGTCTAAATGAGACTACAAAACATCATCTCGCCAAACATTAGCCACCTTTAGCTTAACGGTGGTGACCATAATGTAGTTTGTTTATAGCCTAACGTTAGCTTTTTAGGGAGATCTTTACAATGCTAACTTCCAGGTAGGCAAACAAAAAAACGTACAGCATGTGGTGACCTCAGTAGGCGGGAACACCAAGACATCCAAAGTTAGCTCTGTGGGCCCTCACTAGTAAACACTCAATGTCACAAGATTAACCGTGCAGCTGCCATAAACACCTGCCATTCCTCATGAGCCAAACTGTACTCATCAAGCACTCTGTGTAGTAGGGCAACTTCTGACCTTTGGCGCACGATGTTGATGTTCTCGTGCATCTTCCCATAGTTCACGGTGCTGTTGGGCTCAAAGCGGCTCATGGCCACCTTGGCCTTGGCGTTGAAGGCCGAGCAGACATGAAAACGCCTCGCCCCGCTTCCGAGGACCAGCTAGAGCAGAGGAAACAAAGGACCGGTTTGAGAAATTGCCCCATAAACAAAGTTTTACTGTAAAGAATAACACATACATATTTGAGTTATAGACGCAATAAAGTGCGAAAGAATGGGACCACATGTGAGGATGGTTAAAACATAACCTTGCAAGAGCACCAATAGGAAATTCAATGTGTAGTGTGTAAAAACACAGACAAAGAATCCTCTATTTTGGTCACAAACGGCTCGGCCAGCTTGGTTAAACATTGACATTATGATAGAAAGACAACTCTGAATTTCCTGAGCAACTCATTACTGGAGGTGAACAAAGTATATTAAGTCGATTAGTTATTGGTCATTTGTTAATCTTTTCCAATTGTACTCCAGTGTACAAAAGTGCTATATTGTTAAAAAAACAAGAACCCTTTTTGACATATGGTTTTGCCACATAAATAAAAGACAGTCATTTAAAAAAAAAAATATTCTTGTACAAAGAGAAGTTCTAGCCACATTAAATTTTTTATTTTTGCTGATGATGAATTCATTTTAATGTCAGCATATGTTCGTGCTGGGAATTTTAAAAAAAGCTGTCAAAACAGGGTATGAATCTTTACTTTCTTACACAAAATCAGAATCTGTGGACACTGTAAAAAGCATTTTAATAACTTTATGTCCTTTAATTGTGCATTGCAAGCTTTATTATGGAGCAAAACACACTAGATATACTCCTGCATCAAGATTCTGGAAGAAATTAAGACACTGTGACTGAATAAAGTTTTTGGCTGTCATTTGCGACAGTGGGAAACTAGGCTATATCAAGCTGCTATATTACAGGACCATATTTAAATCTGTCTTGCCAATGAGTGACCTTAGTCTACACAAGAGGGATGCTATGCTCAGTGTTGATATTCAGGGGAAAGACACTGTGCTCAGAGGAAACTGGGTGAAAGTTCACACAGCTCATATTTCAGTGGTTAGCCTCCCGCTAGGCTAGTACTGACAGTCTGATACAGGACACTGTGGATGTGTGAACACTAGAGGCACAGGCAGAGTAAATCAGAGAAGCACTATTAACAACAACAAAGAAAATCAGTGGAAATCAATCAGGAGCAGTGGAGAAAATCCTCAGAGGGCCATTCCCCTAGCTCTGGAAAATTATGACTTTTTATATAATGTCCACTCAATGCAATGCTATGCTATCTAACTAAGGTACCATCTCATAAACGTAGACTACAGCAAGTAATGACAAATCTCAAACGTATACAACTCAAGCACACTACACTGACAGCCATGTTTTTCTTCAGTCTAAAATAAAGCTACATTTCTTTCTGTAATATAACAGGGTTTTTTTCATATTAACCCTGTATTTTCCCCTTGTTTATACCATAGGATGTTATCTGATACGAATAATGGATGAGGTCACATCTGATTGTTAATAGGTGGGATGACATTATTCTGGGAGCACATTATTTGGATGTACAGTCTGAAATTTAAATACAAATAATGAGACAATAAAATGATGAATCACCAAGCAAAGCAAGCCCTTACCTAGCAGACAAAACACTAAATATAGGTACATGCATTGTTTTATAGCAGTATTTCACTTCCTTATTTCTTTTATGTATTTAGTATGTTGCACTTTTAGATGAGATTCTCATTGCAAAAACGATGTTGTAACTATTCTGCAAATGAGGAAAAAAACTAATCATTCACCACTGAGTACAACAATGTATGACCGAATGTAGGCTGTACAGTAGGTGACTTTATAAGAAGCATAATTACTTGTGTTTACAACCTATTGTATACAGCTACGTACTGAAGGCCCTGTGCTATTTAAAATGAATATATACAATCTTATTTCCTCCATTTCCCAACAAAACATCAGAAACACAGTGCAGGGCATCACTCCCAGCTGTCAGGAGGAGCTGTAATGAAGTGCGCATTAAGAAAACTCTGTAACCTTGTGATCACCTTGCAAATATCAGGCCACTCGAGACCGTTTCCACACAACATCCAGCTGATATTGATTTAACTACATACTGATACTATAAAAAACACGATTTAATGTTTGTTATTGTAAAGTCTGGGTGTTTTTTAGCCGTTACAAGGCGACGCTTCCATGAGTCACACGAGGACACGGTGACCTGAGTACCGGTCGCTGTCTGCGCACTTTACCCGTTAACCGTCAAACGTAAGAGAAACAAATATGACTATACAGAAACACATTTCTTTATTCATGTATGTACTTGAAAACAACGCGGTTAGAGAGTCTGTAAAAGATAAAATAACGTTTTCTTACCCGCAGTCTGGTGACAGTCAAACAGTAAGACGCCATTTTGTTCACTGACAAAGATGTGTGTCGCCCTCATGTGACGTGACTGGCTTAGAGCCCAAGTAAGTGTACACATAAAAGGAACTTGCTTGGGTGTATACATGAATATGATAGGAAGATTGTCAAACAAGGGGCAAATATATAACATGTAAAATATTATAAATCAAATAAATAGAAATATACAAAAAAATAAGAGGAATAACACTATGAAAATTTATTCAGAAAATTTGCATTTATTTTATTTCATTTAATCGTTTATTTGGCAGGGACAATGCACAGTAATGAACACTTACATTTTAAGTGTTCGATCTGTTCATCTGTCATACTGATCATACAGTCAATAACTTTGTTGTTATTAGCATCTGGTTAGCTAGCAATGCTAACGAATATAAGAAGCTTTTTCTCCAACCAGTGAGGTAAAGGGACATCTTTATATGATCATAGTTATAAAAAAATAAGAGAATAAAGTAAACAGGTTTAAAATACTATATTACAGTAAAAAAAAGGGGGTCGCGACGCGGGCTGAAAAGTTTGGGAACCCCTGCCCTGGAGGATGTTAGATCCACCCCCTACTTAAATCATGTCCACAGGGATAGGAAACTAAATACATTTGCACACATCTTGTTTCCATATCTTTCTGTTTTGGTGGTCATGCCACACCGTGCACGTGAATGCATACGCGAGTCATGGTAAAATATTTGGAGGTTGCTTTTTCTTTGCACAGCATGAAAGAAAGGCGAAATTAATGGGCTGTGATTTTAGTATTTTTAAGCAGAGGTCAATGATTTGTACGGCCCTCGGAGGATATGGAAAAAATTGAAATGGCCCTTGAGAGGAAAAGGTTCCCCACCCCTGACTTAAAACATTCAAATGTGTCAAGCGTAACAGTGCCAGATTTAGCTTTGAGCTCATTTCCATCCGCAGTCCCTCACATAAAACATTTAAGAAGATTACATTTTACAAACATAGCAAAAACAAAATACATGATATGCAAAAAGTGCAAAAGAGCAAGAGCAGCATACACGAATATTTATGACATGGTAATACAATATAGCAGAAACGACATATAAAGTGCAAGAGAAGAAACAAGAGCTACAGAAAGTGCAAGAGGAGATACCCCTGTGTTAAAGTGCATTTAGCGGTGATTGCACAATATATATATTTGTACATCGAAATTTAAATTAGGAAATGGAATACATCTGTGCAATTAAAAAAAATGGGATTTATATTAAAGTATTGGTGACCTGATAACACTGAAAATATGCCAGGTTCTCACGTCAATACATAATTTATGTTTGGAATAATCCTTAAAAATGCACAAAAATGCAAAACTGTAATGGAAGATGTGGGACTACCTTAGTTTTTGGTTAAATGTCTTGCGTGACTTAAAAGTTGAAGACTATATGGATGGGAAAAAAATGCTTAAAAATACTTATAGGATTAACTGAAAATTATGGCTATCATACTGTATGTGTTCGTGTAGTTGGGAGATGTCTATAATTGAATTTAGCCTATATCATTAGAATATATTTCTTTATTGAATACAAAATCCATAATCACAGTACCTCTCATAGGCTACTGTAGATGACTGATAATCAAAATGTGGATTGATTTGAATGCATAACAAACCCGGAATCAATCAATCTCTAATGCATGTCTTTTTTTATTTAACACTATCAATACCACCACACACCATTTAGTGGCAATAACCACATTTCCCACAAGCCCCTGGTAAAAGTCAAGTTGATTTAGCTGCTGAGTGGATGCTGCAGCCCAATAATGTGAGGGTCCTCCCCCCTCTCAGCCAATAGGGACTCTGTTGCTATCACCGCTTATATTTTTAGCAAATTTCACAGCACCGTTAGAAACTACAAATATACCTCCGCCAATTTAACTAGTGCCTGCAAGGTAAACATGGACGAAACATGCCCTCAATTAGCGTTTTTTACATCGTTATTTTTTAAAAGAGGAGTATGAAATTAAATCTTATATATGGTGTAAAAAATGCAAGGTATGAAAATAGTTTTTGGTTTTATTGTTATTCCAAAAAAGGAGTCTGCTTGGTAATATTTATATAAATATTCTGCATAAATAAGAAATTAACTAAATGATTTACTGGCAGCATTACATATGCACAGATACCGTTGTATGGAATAATAATAATAAAGCACCAGCTACTATAATATGAAGAAAGTAGTCCCTGCCGTCACGGGCGTGTGGGCGAGTCACAGTGTATAAATACGCCGGGTTGTCAAACAGTAAAGTTTCACTGGAGCCTCCATGCAAACTGTCAGCTGAAGAAAAACTGGGAAACCCTTTGGACGTTGCAGAAATGGGGGCAGCAGATTAATAAACACAACGCTGGGGTGAGAACAATATCCAGTGGTCAGCATTTGCACCAAGGACTCGACACGTCCGCCTTGAAATCGAAGACAACACAGGGGAATTACAAGACAAACGCAGGAGTCAAGGTAGAGCATCAGTGACGATAGGTGAGTAATTGAATGTCAGCTGGTGCATGAAACTGCATTTAAATGTCCTTAAATTGCGTGCATGTTGCTGTGTTTGGCTTTGCAAAATGCGCTCATTGTAATGAATGACAGCACTGGTTCGGCCATTTAAATAGAGACCCAGCTTTTGTTTTTATCCTGGCCCGTTGTAAATTAGCTTAAGTGCTCCCTTCTTGAAGTATATGCAACTGCCATGTTTATTTTATACGTTGTTTGACTGTATATGCTGAGGAGGGACTGTCTTCCTTATTGCTCAGTGGGCACACACTCGCTCGATAGTCTGTTCTCCACTTATTTAGCCTTACAATTGAATTTACAGCGTTAATTTGGCATGGTGGGGGGGGATTCTTCACTTGCATGTCACCTAAACCAGTGTCCATTATTCTTCACTGCCTTTTGACATATGGCAGTAATGGCCTGGTAGACCCTGCTCCTTTTTTAGTATCTGAGTTTAGCATCACACACAGCTGATATCCCTCTCTCGCCCTCATCTTGCACATTTAGCATCTGGTAGTGCAAAAATATGCCCATTTAAAGGCATCTATTATTATCAATCTGTTTAGGGAGAACATTGTAAGCGAGGGGGATTCAATGAAAGAGAAAAACATCACTATTCATATCCAATTGAGGTTTCAGGTGTAACTTGGTTCAGGAAGGCCTCTATTTGCTGCTTTAAAAGCTCCATTGTAATATTTCTAAAGGCTTTTTGCTTTCATATATGTATTGTGTTTATTTAGCAAATTAGCTAGGGCTATTATAAGCTCACATGTGCTCAATAGATCAAAACAGGGGGCTTCGCAGCACACAGTGGCACATATGCAGCTCTGATAATGAGTCCATGTAAACAAAAATAGCTCTATAGATCCTGCTGCTGCTCTGACCTGCAACAACAGGCCTGCAAACATCACTGGAGCTCCTTAAGTTGTGTAACAGTGAAGAATACAAAGCCAGGGATTTGTGAGCGTGGAGGTTTTTATTAAAATTGCACGCTCTGGTTTAAGATTTAGACTTCTAAATACATTCTTAAAGCAGAACATCTGCACATACTAACATAGCTACTCCTCTTATGTCATTGGATGACATTGGATCTTGTACATCTTGCTTTGTTTATATAATACGAGATATGAAATGCAGTAGAAGCTGCTGGTAGCTTTAACTGTGTGTGTGTTTGGGTGTGTGTGTGTGTGTTTGTACTAAAGGTTTGTATTGCTGGTGGCTGTTGCAGGTGCTGGACCAGGGGATTTTCCTATCCTTTTTACAGTCACTTAAACTCATATTAAACCAAGGTGCAGGAGGGGAACAGATGCAAAATGGGGCCCTATTTATAGCCCATTCTAACCAACCCCCATTTTATCCTTCAATGTCACCTTTTTCATGCGATGGGGGGGAAATGTGAATCTTTAACAGTCACTCTGCATGCAGCTTTATCTGTGATAGCATTAGAATTGTCTTTTAATCGGAGGCGTCTTTCTAATCTTAGCTGCTGAATCCCCATCTGGCAGGGAAGTGAATGTGAGTGAATTGTTTGTGTGTGTAAGGGGGGGAGGGGGAGATCACACGCACTGCATGGTGGGAAATGGTGTTCTGTGAAGTCGACTTACTGTCCTGCCATTTTACACCTCCTTCTTTTCTGAGTATCGGTGGTGTTATTGCTTCTTTTTTTTGCCTGTAATCCTTCAGTGGTTTTGACTCAGCATGGCCTCCGTGTGACTGTGTTTAAGCATCAAAGCAGGATGCGTTCCTGGGATCAGATTCAGATTATAAAGGATTTATGAAGCCCACAACACAGCATCTGTTACATCCATCAGTAGATCCTGCAGCTGATGAAACCAACATATAGAATATAAAGCATGTCTGATGCTGTGTTTCACTGAAACTGTGGTGTTTTTCCACGCGTTAAGCATCTCACAAATGTATCATTTGGTTACTAAAGCCAATATGGTGTGTTTTCTGCACTGTTTCTCCAACCGCTCTGAATTTATGATGGCTTCAAATGCATTTGACCAAAAGTTATCTTTTTGAATCAATGTTTGCACTCTTTCAGTATAGAAATGTCTTAATCCACAGCTTATTAATCACTTCCGTTCCTCTCATGCATGCAGAAGTGCACGTTTCTTGCCTTTTTTTTCTTTTTATTCGAGTCAATGACCTATATGGAGGCATAAGTGTGCCAAATAATCATGTAAATCAATTAAGCGTCCATTAACTGATACATACCTTTTTTGTGTGACCAAAAGGGAATGATTAGCAGCATTTTTCTTTTGGTACAGTTGGTGTTTCTTTTTATTTCAGAATCTGTTTTCTTTTGCCAAAACAAACCAGGAATAAACTTATTTCCACATTAACTAGCACACACAGAAAAAAGACCACCCACACGAAAAAACAACAATGTCAGAAAAATGTAAATTACATCACTGCTAGATTAGATAATTAGCTACCAAAGACATACAATGACATGACGGCACTTAAAGGTGGGGTAGGTAAGTTTGAGAAACCGGCTCGAGATACACTTTTTGTTATATTCCATGGAATGCTCTTAACATCCCGATAGCAATGAATATCTGAAGTGCTTTGACAAAAAATACATTTAAAAAATGTCATCTGTGGAAGCCGTAATACTGTAAAAAGCACGACCAATCATCTGAGCCGGCCCGGCTAAAATAACTGGATGGCCTACCTGCCTGTCAGCCTTCCATCTGTGCACAAACTTATCTCGTGCCCTCATTGGTCATGTGCGCGTTCGTGTGTTTTGGAGGAGGGGCTCTGTAAGGAAGTCTGAAGGAAGGGGCAGATTCTTTCCGGCTGTGTATTTTCAAATTCTAGCGCACTCGAGCTGGTTTCTCCAAAATTACCTACCCCACCTTTAAAGNCCCCCCCCACCCCCCACGCTGACCCGGAGCAGCCATGCATCTCGAGGTGAAGGTCGCCCTGAACTTCATCGTGTCCTACCTCTACAACAAGCTGCCTCGGCGCCGCGCGGATCTGTTTGGCGAGGAGCTGGAGAGGATACTGATTTCTCGGTTCGAGGGTCACTGGTACCCCGAAGCCCCTCTCAGAGGCTCTGCCTTTCGCTGCATTCACCTGGGAGCCCCGAGGGACCCCGTGGTGGAGTTAGCCGCCAAGAGGAGCGGCCTGGACACGGAGGAAGTTCGTGCAAACGTTCCTGCAGAGCTCAGCGTGTGGATCGACCCGTACGAGGTTTCCTACCAGATCGGAGAGAAGGGGGCGGTGAAGGTCCTCTACCTGGAAGAGACTCCTGGACTCGGGTGTGACGGAGAGATGCCGGAGGGGCCCACCAGAGAGGGTAAACTCACTTATATACATTGTTTTCAGATGGTCCCTTGAGGATTTAAATGGAACTTAAAACTGTAATTATTCTGTAAAGTGTATATTGTATTAAATGTTTACATTTTGTGAGTTAGATGTTTATTTGTATATTTATATTGTGTTTTCAATATATATCCTTTATTATTGATCTGTATATAATCACGGTTTTGCGTATTTTGTTTATCTTCTACTGCTGATATGTATATCTTGTTTTTTATTTTATTTACTTCTATTTCACGTGCAATGGCTTATCTATGCTGCTGTGACGAAAACAATTCCTAAATTGGGATCATAAACATATCTTATTATTCTCTTAGCATCTACACAGCTTTCCATAACAATACTGCACATATTTTATTACTTTGCGATAGTATACTTTACGTAGTTTTTTGGTATATCCAGATTTAATGTCACTCTTAACTCAATATAGTTTAAAAATATATATTTTATTTTGTATCTTCTTTAACTGTGTTTATATGCACCATGTCCACCAAGGCACATTCCTCGTATGTGTAAACCTTGTCAATATTACCTCTTTCTGATTCCTTAAAGGAGACTCGGAGGCGGAGGAGGCCAAGAGTTTGGGGTTCAACCCGGACGCTCAGGTGTTCGTTCCGATCGGCAGCCAGGCGTCGCCCGCCCTCATGCCCTCTCTCTCCAGCTCCCCCACCCCGATGTCCACCGCCCTCTTCAGCTACCCGAGCTCCAGCACGCCCCCCGACCCCTCCGCCCACTCCTCCATCCCCACCGCCCGCCCCCAGCCCATCACCTTCACCACCGCCAGCTTCGCCGCCACCAAATTTGGCTCGACCAAGATGAAGAAGTGCAGCGGTGCCGGGTCAACAACTGGCGCCAATGGCTCCATCCTCCCCCCCGCTCAGAGGATGCTCACCCACTCCCCCACCGCCATCTTGGCTCCGGACCTGCTGAAGCACAAGCCTCTCTCTCTGTCCTTGCACTCCCTCGGAGGCGCTCCCATCGCCAGCCAGCTCTCCCCCAACGCCAAAGAGTTCGTGTACCCAGGATCGCCGGGCGCCCTTTACTTCGATGCTGACTCCCAGCCCATGCAGCCTCACGTCAGCCCGTTCCAGCCGCCACACTCCCATCCGACCTTTGACCCCTTCTCCAGCCCTCCTCCGCCCCCCAGCGTTGGCATCATCGGCAGCAGCGGGGGCATCCCCTACATGGAGAAGCCCCCGTTTGTGGAGGGTCTAGGAAGCTACAACCTGCAATACCCCAGCCAGTCCTTCCAGCCGGTGGTGCTGGCCAACTAAAGCCTTCATTTGTAACGAAAAAGAAATGTTCTCCCGAGGTGGGTCTGAAAAATGACGCTCCAGATATTTTCAGTTTTTTCTAACAAATTGTTCTGATACTAAAACGCGTTGAGAATTAGTTTTACTACGAGGATTTAAAAAGTACCACGTCCACTGAATAATGAAATGTAGTTTTTGTTACCTCCAATCCCGCCCTATCTTTTCATTCGTTGCTTTCGTCCGTTTGCTTTGATGACAGGAGTGGGTGGGGAGGGGTGGGTTCCTTTCTACGTTTGAGTCGTTGCCAATCGCTTTTATGTTTATTCCTTTGCATTAAATGTTAACGTTAAGGATTTGTTTTTGTTTTGTGGTTTAATGGACTCTAGTGTAGCTCCACTTTTGCACTGCACTGTCATGCTGTGAAAGAAGCTCCTCGCCAAGTCCTGCAGGGAACGACGGCTGTGGAAAGCTCAGCACTTTGCTCTGCAATCTGCTCTGCCCTACTTGCCACAAATACAGAGAAGGGGGGGGTGGGGGGTCTGCTGTGTGAGCGAGTGTGTGGCGCTGCTCTGTTTTGTTGTGGCTCAGCGTGATGGAGAGACCCATTGTTTGTACGATGGTGGGCCCTCTCCTCTAGTCGTTGTTGTCGCCAGTTTGTCGTCAGCTGGGATGTGTGTACATGACACGGGTTTAAATGAAGCGAGAGCAGTGGAGTGAGCAGAAAGGCAGCTTGGGGGAGTAAGGGAGCGATGTAGGGGAATGTATTGCATCTGTCAGGGGGGATACTGCAGCTAGGAAGGTCAGGGAAACCTTGGTGGAGAAACGGGTTTGCATTTTAAGACTTTAACCGCGCGTTGATGCCTCAATTAAACACACTGGGATGTAAATTGTGCTTTCATACGTGCACACACGCAGGCGGTCGTGTGTGAAGGAGAAGAGGGATGCAGCAGGCATTGTGATAAATGGCTTAGCATGACTTTGAGGGAGAGCTTTTCCTCTGCACGAAGAAGGAAGTGAAAGGGAGAGCAGCAGCTCGAGGCTTCTTTCGCCTCGGTGTTATCCAGGCTGTGGAGAGATTTAAAACCCAGAACACGTTTGTGGTGAGCTTAAATGGTATTGAAGCCAACCATTCTCTCCCTCCTCTTGAAATTCTCCTCTTCTCCTCTGGTTTCTGACAAAAGATTCATACAGATGAGTGATCCTCAATTGGTCTGCTGCTTTTATTGGTTAGATTTTAAGTCTGCTGCATGTCTCTAACAAAGGTTTGTTTACCAGCTGGGTCCATGTGATTGTTGGTGAGTCTCTGCAGGGAGGGGTGGCTCTCAGATGAGCAGCACTTTACTTCTGAGGCTGTGTGGCGCTACATCGTTCCTTTAGCCTCCATGAAATGCTTTAGAGATTCAAACAGTGCACATGCAAGATTGAGGAGATGCTGTTTATTTGAATGTTTCCAGAAACCTATTAATGAGGACCCTTGACTCTGGTTTTGCAACGTGACATCTTGTCATATGCATGGAAGATTTTATTTCTTTGTTTGTTTTTTTTCAAGGGGATGGGTGGGGAGGTCTGTAAATGTCATTATGATTGTGAGGGGAAAGATGCATTTATATCGTTTCTTTGTTTTGTAATTTATTTCTATATATTTTAGTTTTTTCTGCAAAAATGATCACTGACATTTGTACGAGTAAAGACATGACAAGTCCAGGAAATATGTATATATACAAAGTTCTTACGTTCAGATTTATTTGTTTAGTTTCTTACATGCCGAGGTTATTTTTTCAGAAAATAACGTGAATATATGCAAACCGAGACAAAAATAAAGATGTACAGAATAAAGTATTGAATGTGTATTGTACCTTGTACCTTTTTGGCATTTGTCTAATAAGACGGGTAAATGTATTCATTCTTCAAGTCGGATTTGAAGTTTAAGATGTGAATGTTTACAAAGGGTTTGTGTAGGAAAGATGGCTGATTTCACTTTTGTTCTGTGCTCCCAGGGCAGTCTCACAACACTACTCTCCATTGGCAGTGCATTTAAACCAAAAATTACACATTTCAGATTTTGTTTTTGTCCATTTCCCTTTTTTTTTCTATTGTCAATTCCCTACATATTTAGAGTTACCCTGCTTGTATTTTATCCTTCGAGCTAAAAGTACCATTCACTTTTCCCCACTTTATTTAAACACATTTTCACTACCCCCAAGTTACCCCACTTAGACAAACGATCCACATTTCGGAGTTATTCTTAAGTGAAATGTCCATTTACCCATTTATTTTGGTCAATCCCCTACATATTTATTACATTCCCTACTACAAGTTACTCTGCTTATCTTTTTTCCTCTGAAGAAATTGTTATATTTTCCCACTTTAGTTAATAATCACGTTCACTCTACTTCCCATAGAAATGTATTATTGAAACGAAACAATTTTACATTTCAGATATATTCAAGTCCTTCCCTCTTTTCCTTTTTTGTTGTTGTAAATTCAATACTTATTTAGGATCACAATAGATTTCCTACATTTTGTTTTACTCCCATCCGACACTCCTTGACTTCTTTTGTTTGCTACTAAAGCGCCTAACCAAGATAAATCAGATTTACTAGAACAAAACGCCCCCGTATATTTTATATCCCATCACATTTTACTTTGTCTCACTTCATCTTTTTCCCTTTCTCCCCAGGTCCTTTGGTCCTGGTACTATAGCCATATCCCAGACTGTCTTTGCTTACAGACGCTCGCCCTTCTCCAGTGCAATGTAATGCCATAGTTTAAATTACCCTGAAGGATTTAAGGGGTTTCTACCTCTCTGCACCCGGGAAAAAAAAATACAAAAATCAGTATATCGTCTCAATGAGAAGACAGTGTTACGGAAAGGATGAAGGAAATGAATGTGCTGTGAATGTGATCTGTTTATTAGGCTACACCCTGGTTGAGATGGCCTGCGGATAATAAATAAGGGAAACAGAATTGTTTTGTGTGTTTAAACGTGACAGTCACATGCATGTCCAAAATGACTCAGTGACTCTTTTTTTTTCATATTTGTGAGATTATTCTTAGCAAACGAGGTGTTGTTAAATTTCGTCTGTATACAAATCGGTCTCCTCTGAGGATGTGACGATGACTGTAAAAGAGTAAATGCTGGTTTGTGTTTTTTCACGCTTTTCTAAACACACTCCAAACGCAGGCCATTCAACAATCAGGGTTGAACGTTATTGAGGAGGAAAAACAAGAATTTTGTATTCTGATGTCCGTTTGCTTATATCGATGTGTGCGTTTTATTTTGCACTTTGGAATATTTCATTGTCATAAAAGAAGTTTATTTTCTATGTAAAAAATTTAACATTTAAGAGTACAAATAAATATAATTAAAAGTTCAGATGATGTATAAATATAGTGCTTTCTTTCCTGCCTGTATTTTATTATTTTTGTTCCTATTTTGTATCTGATCTGTACACCCTGTAGATGTAATGAATCTTTCACTACTGAAATGCAATGACCTGTTTTCTGTGCTGCCCCACCCCCGGGAATGGGGAGTTACTACTGCAGTTTCTTATTGTATCAGATTCTTTTTTAAGTTTGTAATAAAAACAGATTGGCAAAAAAACAAGCATGGAACATAAGATCATTGTGTCATCCTCATTGTTTGTGGTGGAGGAATAGTGTTGCATGACATACATGGATCATAGAGGCATCCCTCTTATTTCCAGTGGTGGAAGTACGTCTTGAGTGAAAGTAGCAATACTAAATTGTATAAATGTCAAAAAGTAATACCCCAAAAAGTTGTATGCTAATGTTTAGCCTCATATTTGTATTGTGTTTGTCTACTGTGACATGTTTCAATGCTTTAATGTTCAAAAAGCTCTTTATTTTTCTCATACTGCCTGTGCTGCAACACCTCTTTTCACCCTCTATCTGAAACCAGAGCCCAGTCTGCTCTGATTGGTTAGCTGGCCGGCTCCGTTGTGATTGGGCTACCGCTTAGAGATGTCCCGCCCCTTAGCCTATCACGTACAATGTGTTGGAGCGCTAGCTAATAGAAGTGCAAGTGTTACATAGTGATGTCACTATATTTTGCAAGTAAACAAAAGGAGTCCAATGGAGTCAGTTAACTTATAACGATATATCAATTTTAATTTATTAGTCTATTTATATTTTGAGGTATCTCTTAATGTGCATTTGTAAAGTAACTAAACCTGTAAAAATAAATAGTAGTGGATTAAAAAACTCAATATTGGCTTACAAAAATGTAGTGGAGTAGATGTATAAAATAGCATAAAAGGAAAATCCTTACTAAAAGTACCTGAAAAATGTACTATTTTAGTAAATATACTTCATTACATTCCACCACTGTTTTAATATTGAACATATTGCAGATCAAAGCTGATCCCCTGAGCTCCTGTGAGAAGCCTCAGTTTGAGCTTTGTGGCTGTAAACAAACTCAAGTGATGTTTGATCAATAATTCAAAGCAAAGCTGAAATTCTCAAATGGTGAGGATCCAGATTGCTCCCCGCCCACCTCAGCTGGACGCGTCCCAGCAGATATTACATTAAATGTCATCATGGAGCGCTCTCTGTGAACGCTCTATAGTAACATGCAGTGGTGTGACATTAACATGCATGGCTGGGCTCCTCCTTGGCTCTCCTCCACGTCTTGCTCGCCCACGCACTGCATCCCTCCCTCCCTCTGATCACATGTTTCTAGCTGCATCCCTGTTCTCCATCTTTCCATGTCCATCTTGTTTGCACCCCTCTCCAATTCTCCCTCCCTCTCCATCCTTTCCAAACACCTGATCCTTTCCTCCCTTTTGTCCCCCACCCCTGCCTAATTCCCAGAATCCCTCCCTTTTGGTTTTCTTTCCTCCTCACACACACTCACACACACCCCCATCCTGCTGGTCTTTGAAGCTGCTGTTACGCAACGCTGCTCCCCAGTGTGTCTATGTGATCATTACGCAACATCTCCTACTCCTCTGGAATACTGATGAGCAGCAGGACCAATGGAGGGGCTGTAAAATAAACAACTGGTCGAAGGGAAATCATGGGGGATTGTCTATTTGAACATATGCATCAAGGTTAGGTTAAAAAACTAGGAGAAAACGTCTTTATTCGTGCACCAAACTGCTGCTTTCTTTTGTCTCTTCGTCTCTCGGCACTGCTACATCTGCCGCAGCTGGCTGATGACTCAGGCAAGGTCAAGCAAAAGAGCCAACGAGTCATGAAATCTCAATTTATTTTCAATTGCATGATACAAGATACAGTTAGGATATAGTACTGCATCCTATACATGGTTAGGACAATACAAAAACACTTAACAAAAATTATGTTTTTTATTAAAAAAAAGGGGGGAAATAAACCACAGCTTAGAAATAAATGGACTTTTAAATATTCTTCCAGGTGTTTTAAAGCTACTTTGAATAGCAAACAAAGTCATTATTATGATGCAGCAACCGTTTTAGGCTAGAAAACAGCTCATTTGTGCCAACTACAGGCCAAAACAACAACAATGTACACCTGTGCTACCTGCAGGTAAAGTATTACAGCTGCAATTATTATAAGCTTTTTGTATGAGACACTTGTTACACAGCAAATATAGATGTCAGTAAACACTTTCATTCTCTAATTCCTAATATTCAAATGCTGATTTTAAGCATGTTCTGGATGATGTTGCTGTGAAACAAATGTGTTCTTTTTTTTTAATTAACTGGCGATAATAGAGTTTATATTTCAAACCTCCGAAACAAAGTAAATGGGTCCTTTTAAGGAAAAACACGCTGTTGTAAAACTTTTTTCCTAAATTAGTGCTCAGGTAAAGACGCCAGTAGCCTACTGTTTTTGTCTGTAGGAGGCGACCGAGCTGCTGATCTTAACTGCTGCTGCTTTCTTCATTACCTATTGGTTTTACCGCCAGCTAAATTAAAATGTGCAGGCTTGAGAGTTACTAGCATCAAGAAACGTTGCAACATACTGTATCCAGTATTTAAAGAATACATATTTGTGTCTTCTAAAATAATCTCTTGGCCGGTACCCAGTGGCGGACTGGGTACGGATGGGCCGATACCGAAGTGGGCCGGTCGGATAAGTCAGTCACTAGCACCCCACGTTGTCAATTTACTCGCGGTATATAGGCTACTAGCGGTACCGAAGTGGGCCGGTCGAGAGTCCCTGGCGGATTTTTAGTCCCAGTCCGCCCCTGCCTGTACCTATAAAGTTGTGCAGCAATGTGGCCTTATACCAGGACATTTGACTACATCTGGTTCCCTCGTCTCCAAGACAATGGTTTTATAAATGTGTTTTTGCCTGAAATAAGATCTTTAACACAAGATAAAAAGATTTTCAAATGTTTTCGTCACTAAATACATCACTGCTGATTGAATGTCTGAAGCTTCTATGTGTCATAAAAACAACGGTTGCTAACATTCAAGTGACTAAATCCGAATACTAAACATCACACCGAACATTAGCCGCCTTTAGCTTAGCAGTGGTGACGGGAAGTTCCTTATTATTTTAACTTCTGGTGATTGCATTTATTCCTAAAAAAATGGTATTAATATGTGGAGATTTTCCTGCTAAACCAAACGTCTTAATCATAAAAATGTGATTGCCATAGATCTTATTTTCTGAAATCCTATGAAAAGATCCCATTGGCTTTTTGTCGAGGGAGCCCTTGCGATGGGTCAGCCTACAAATATACGTCATCACTGCGCCGCTCTTTAATCAGACTGGCTGCTGTTGTAGAATATTTTAATTAAAAACACAACTAAACGGTTGCATTCATCATCTACATTGATGTATACAATTCAGTCAAAGCAACATAAACACGTTGCTAAGAAATGTCACAAAATCATCAGGAAACAAGAACACACAAAATCAAAAGCAGACCCAGTGTATCTAGATATAGATCAATGTTTAGTTAATAGAAAACAATCCACACAGTGATCAAAAGGTGTTTTCTGCTGATGTTCGCCCCAAGGTCTAGCACTGCTGCACGAGGATAGGTGGCGCTATGCAAGTCGTAAACACAGGAGATCATAGCAAACTTCTGACAGAACTGTACAATAGACCATCAACGTATACCCATCCAAAAACATATGGAGTTTTCAGTGATGGTTTACAGACATAAGTACACTTTGTGTGAAATATTCAGCGGAATAACAAAGACAGGTCACTGGGTTTCATGCATTAGGATCCTGGACTACAGAGGATCTAAACTGGAAGCACAAATGACTTTGGGGCATATCTATTCAGTACATCATAATACGTTTACATACATCACAGAAATAAAACGAGCATTACATAACAGAGTATTATTGCCACTTTTTTTTTTCTTTCCAAGATTATTATGGCGATTATGAGCACAAGCCAAACCGAGCACGAAATGTGCATCAGCCAAAGACATTTGAGCTATCGAGTCCCATAACAGTCTGAAATCTATTCAATAATTTAGAAATTCAGCAACCCAACGCATCCACTCGGAGTTCTGCCAAATGAAATAAGCTGCTTTATGTGCTTTCTGCTTCCAACCCTGCTAAACGTTATATCGTTTAAAATAGGAAGTGTTGGATGAGGTAAATAAGAGTGTCTTTTCTCTGTGATCAGACACGCTGAATGTATATATATATATAGAAACAAAACAAAACCAATAAAACTATATATAAATCTGTTTAAACATCCAAAAGCACAGTTTACCCTTTGATTTCCCTGCAATGGTTTCATTATAGAAGTATTGTTCCTCAAAGGAAATGATCTGACATGTTATACATCAAAATCAACAGATGCATTATTACCATCAGAATAAATACAGCACTCATTTGGCAAATATAGGAATAATATCAAGCTTATAGAGACAGGATCTCAGTAAATAAAGAACCATATTTACAAAGGTTTGTTTTCGAAACAGTCGACTTTGGGCTTGGTTAAATCTTTAAAAAAATAAAATCCAGCTGTCACTACATTAGACCAGACAGGCGGAGGCTCTAGCGCCCTCTACCTGCAGTGTGCAGTAAAATAAACTCTCCTACGCATGAGCATACCCCCCCACTGGTGAGGGCCCATCAGACCTATGCCTTTAACCTACAAGAAATACATCTCTCTTTCTATAATCAAAGGAAACCTGTTTTATCCTGTGAGGTCTCTGGAAGCTGATCTGAGGTCAGTAGAAAAAGGAAACCACATCACAGTAGCTTTAAATTGTAGGGCATGCATGTTTTTCCCCCGAATAAAAAATCTATGTGTCTCCCATGGTGTTATACGGTAGATTTAAACCATAGACTTAAACACTGTGGCCCGGGGACACGACTACACACACAAAGAGATTGTGAGTGACTGTGAGTGAATTACTCATGTTCTCCTCCTTTCTGCTTCCTCCCTCTGGAAGTACCTGATTCTTTCTCCTGCTCCTTCGTCATCTGCTCCTATCGTCTTAGCTGGAGTGTTTAAATGGAAGTACAGACACGACACAAACACGAGTGCAACACGAGGAAACTTGAGGGGCGGCAAAGTGTGCACCACACTGAACACAGGACTTCTACACTGACATGCTTTGGTCCACTAAGAAGAATAAGTGCTGTGCAGTTGTAAAAATAACGGATTTGTGATTCATTTGTACCGCTTTGCTCTGATTTCCTGACTGTGTGTTTGACCACGGGAGTGTCCTCAATCTTCCTCTCTGAGTGTGTAGGAGCCAGGCGCTCTTCCACAGGCCCTCCTGCGGCCCCCGCTCCATCACGAAGCCTCGCCGCCTGCCAGTGTGTGTCCGAAACTCCGGACCTCGCGTCGGGAAAACACACCCGGAGCTCGACACATGGACATGGAGGTCGGCGAAGATGCAAATTTAGATTCCCTTGGTGGTTGGTGTCCGTGTTGAATTCTGCGGGGAAGGGAGTTCTGCTTTTTGTCTCATTGATACGTCATGTTTTTGGTGTTAATGAGTTGTTTACAGCGGGCCGTACTTGGCCTCGTATCGGGTCAGGACGGTCTTGCATCGTCCGCAGTCTTTCCGCAGCTCGGACACTTGCTGCCGCAGCGCCGCGTTCTCCCGCTCCAGGAAGGAGGCGCGCACCGTGATCTGGTTCTCCTTCAGCCGCCGCGCGTCACGGGAACGCTTCGCCGCTACGTTGTTCTTCTTCCTCCTGGACCAGTATCTGTCATCCTGCGGGGAAACGAGAGAGAACGTGAGCAGTAGAGTTTATATTAGCAAAGGGATTTGAAACAAACGAACATCTGTGTTGTGAAAACATCCCCCCCTTTCTTTGATCCCTAATCCACCGCTCTGTTTGCAAACGCTTTAATCTTCACCAGGACGAGACCACCGAGACCCACTGAGTCAAACTTAGCTGTCCTTTTTGGTGTAAAAGATTATGTCACCATGGTGCTTCTAAGTATGTGTATGGTGATATGTATAATCAATCAATGTGTTACTCATGTGAAATGCAATGTTTACATGCTGCTCTAACACAACTATTTCCAAAATTGGGATCATTAACCAACATTTCAACAAAATTGATCTTAAATTAAAAAAAAAAAATTATGTCAACATGTTGTTTTTAAAATGGTGTTATTATTATTATTATTAGAAATAAGGTGTGTGATTAGTTTTTGGAATAAAAATACAAATTGTGCAGCCACTATTATTTACATTATTGCTTTTAAATGTAATTTTAAAAAATGTGAGTACTTTGTTTATTCAGTATTGTTACTCAATAGATATATATGTTTTTACTAGATCGAATTTTTGTTAAATGCATTGTTTACATGCTGCTGTAACAAAAACAATTTCCCAAATTTGGATCAATAAAGTAAAACGGATCTAAAATGATTATTTCTAGGTCTCACAGTCGTCAGCTTTGGTATGAATAAACGTGTTTTCTTTATATAAATACGCCTACCTTCTGCTCGTTGGGAACAAACACTTTCTTGGCCTTCTTGATCATGGGCTGGGGCTTCAGCTCCTCTTCTGAGAACTTGTGTTTGCGCGGGTTGAACAGTTCCCCCCCCGGCACGCTGGACAGAACCAGATCCGTGGGGTCCGGCTGGAAGTTAATGTCCACCTCGATGGCCTCGGGGTCCACGGGGGAGGGGGTGCTGCGCTCTGCAGGGTATCGAGATACAAAGTTAGCTTGGATATAAAAGAGGACACTCCAATAAAGCAAAATACTACATATATGGCAAATCAGGGGTTACCGGTCCGACCCCACCCCCTGCATACATGTCAAAGTGTGTCCTTGGGGAGCATCCATTGTTTCCATAGGTCTAAGGTAATGCAGTGTAAGCCTCAGCCAGACATCATGGAATAATACTGTAGGTGCCATAACGCTACTTAGCCCAAGTTCATTATTTGTATTATTATTATTATTTGTTTACGTCACTTTTATTTGTTTGTTAAGCACTTCCGGTAATTGTCACATGGGTGTGGTTTGGTTATATAAGTCACCTGTTTGATGTCAAGTGCGGATGACAGGGGGTTAGCTTGTGCAGTCATTTTTTCTGTTGATCTATTGTTGTGTTTAAGCATTGACACGTGTGTATAATCTTCCTTCTCCCTTGTTAAGTTTTTAAGTGAGGTGAATAAATAGAGGAACCTGTATAGTGAATGGAGTGAAGTAAAAAGCACCATATTCACTTCTAAAATGTTGTGTAGTATCAAGTAACATAAAAAGATGATAGAACAAGTACCGTAAAATTGTGTAAACGTATTTCACTGCTTCCAACACTAGATGTTTATGTAGTCAATGTGACTTGTCAAGTATTCTCAAGAGAACCCACCAACAATATTCTGGGTAGTGAAAGTCAAAAAAAGTGAGCTTTGTTGAAGGTAGAAGACAAACTTTGTAATCTTTTTCCAGGGACAATGCAATGGCTGCTCACTCTGTGTCTTTTGCTCATAGATTGTTCAACAGGGAATGTGTTTCTTTCTCAATATAGCACCGTAAATGTCTGCTTTTAGTTGCAGGTTCCTACACGACAACAGTGATGTGCAATAGACCGCACGCTGGCCATGAGACAAACACAATAAGAGCTATAGCATGAGCTCAAAGGTCAGTGACCTCATGTGTAATGTTAGTTTATGTTATCCCAGCATCTACGAGACAAGAGCAAATAAAAGGAGACACTACAGCACCTATACAAAGACACCTAAACAACTACATAGAGCTGAAACAAATGGCATTCTTGCTGTTATTCACAGAACTTAAAGAAGATATAATGCTTTGTCTGAGGTTTCTATTTTAATGTAGTGTCTCTACTGGGACATGTCTGCATGCTCTAATGTTCAAAAACTCTTTATTTCTCTCATACTGCCTGTGCGTCTTTTCACCCTCTGTCTGAAACCAGAGCCCAGTCTGCTCTGATTGGTTAGCTGGCCGGCTCTGTTGGGATGGTCAACAGCTTAGAGATCCCTCCTCCTCAGCCTATCACGTACAATGTGTTGGAGCGCTAGCCAATAGGAGCGCCAGTGTTACAAAGTGATGTCCCTTTGTTCAGGAAGTAAACAAAGGAGTCCAATGGAGGCGTTTCAGGTAAACAAGTCATCACAACATAAAATATAACGTGTTAAAAATGTCTATTTGAAAGGCTGAAAGGTGTCTAAGTGGCTAAAGGAAGCAAAGGAAGTGTATATCCAAAAATAAAATACAACATCTCTATTTCTCACCTGTTTTTTTCTCTTTCACTTCCACTTTGACTTCCTGACACAACGTCTCCTCCTCTGGTCCTTCCTCTTCCCCTTCCTCCTCCTCCTCCTCCTCCTCATCCTCCTCCTCTTCCTCTTCTTCTTCTTCCTCTTCTTCTTCTTCTTCTTCTATCTTTGCCGGTAGTAGCGTAGTGACCGTCACCGGCTCCTCTGGCTCTGAGGTGACGGTGGAGGTGGCGGAGGCCGAGGGGGAAGACGCCGAGGCGGGGACGGGGGCGACGGCAGGAGTCGTGGTCGTAGTAGAAGAAGCTGTAGGAGTAACCTTGGGGAGGAATTTGGCTTTGATTCCCACGGAGGCTAAAGTCTTCTGCAGCTCCTCCTCCTCCAGGGTCGCAGGGATCCCGTTCTCCAGGAGGAACTCGTCCAGGTCCATGTACTCCAGGTGGAAGGTCTCCCCATCGTAGGGAATGGTCTTGTCCCAAATGGCAGGGGTTAAGGAGGCTGAAACACCTCCACCAGCACCTGCAACAACAACAACGCTTCCTTCTCCTCCTCTTCCTTCTCCTCCTCTTCCTCTTCCTCCTCCTCCTCCTCCAGCACTGGCTGCTCCTGCCCCACCTCCATCCACATCCTCAAGGGAGCACAGCTTCTCCTTCTCTATTTCTGCAATAACACAAGAGGATAATAATTAAATGGCTGCGTGAAAGGGTTCTTTGTGCGCACAATGACATTTTTTCACTTTATAATGAATACCAATACTGGCTGCTATCCTTCAGTTGAACAATTCAATAATACATCTGTAAATAACTCATATAATTGCAATACTATCATATGGTTGTAGGGCTGCTCAATTAATTGTATTTTAATCGCAATTACGATTATGGCTAGCAACGATTACGAAAACAACGTAATCAAAATAAAACGATTATTTTTTTATTATTATTACTTTTTTTTTTCAACTGTTTAAAAAAAAACAACTCAAATAAATGGGTGTTTTCAAATTAAATGGATAATCGTTTTTAATAATCGTGATATCAATTATTGACCCAAATAATCGAGATTATGATTTTTGTCATAATCGAGCAGCCCTGGCTGATATCACACTACCGTATAATTGCTACACTTGAAATAGTGTTACTGGAAGTGGATGTGTATTTTGAAATTTGTGTAATTACAACTGTTTTGTTGTTGATATTTTATGCATGCCTCTTAATTATTATTTTTGATATGTGTAGCTCTTTATTTTTGCTGTTGCAATGTAAATGTCCCCTCTGCTGGACGAATAAAGGTATTCGGTTTGTGATTTGGAGAGGATCAGACAGAGAAGTCCTTTGCATATGGTGGAAAAAAAGGGGGTGTGGTGGCAGTGTCTGAGAAAAATTGGCTTCATCAAAGACTGTGAATGAGTTTGAAAGTGAAATCCTAGACTAAACACTAAACACTTAACGAGGCTTTGAGGAAACCAGCATTAGACGAGGAAAGCCAAAGGAAACAAACAATGAGCACCGCTTTCCCCACACATGCACCGCCTCACACAAAACACCACCACACACACTGCTGACCCAATTACACATCAGACCAAAATGTCTAATCAAAAAGCCAACATCTCCCTTTTCTCCATGGTTTCTTCACAGTGTGTGTGCGATGCTTGCAGGGCTTTAGAAAGGAGTTAGAACTTTTTGTTCTTTTTTGGATACAACTGACACCGTGCAACATATAGGCTACACAACAGTATGCAATGAGAATCCTAATGTAGCCTGATTAGTTCACCCTAATGCAAATAAACAGCCCTTTGCATGGATTTGTGCACATACAGTTAGGTTAATAGGGTCAAATCCGTAGACATAAACAAAAGGAGCGCTCGTTTTTGTTTCTTGTTGCATTTCGATCTTACCGTCCTCGCCTTCCTCCAGGATGTTAGGGGGAGGAATGTCCATGATCTTCTTTAAAACAAAAGGGAATGATTTCTGCGGAGCCTCTGGAGCCTTGTTGCCCCCAGGCTTCAGCACAACTGTCATCGCAGCTTTGCCAGACATTGTTCCCTGACAGGGGGCGACGTTCCTGAACGGACCGAGGGGTGCCTCCACCAGGCGGGGTGCGAAAAACGCAACAAAAATATCCGCTATGATCCACCACTAAGTGCTGCTTTCAGGCCTGTTTGTCAATATAAAAGGATTTAAGAATGCAAAAACAAACACTACACAAGCCCCTTGTTCTCTGTGCCCACCGAGCGCACTCATTGGATATTCATTAGCTGCAAGCCCCTCGCACTCGAGCAATAGTAGAAGCCGATTGGTTCGCAGTGCTGCCCATATTAATGTGTATTACAGTGTATTGCATTGTTGCTCTTCTAGAAAGACATTGCGGCTGAAACATATTTCCTCAGTTCAACAATTGTGCCACAGAGCTGGCTTCAATTCAAAGGAATATCAATAAACGTTATTCATAAAGTGTCAATCAAAGCTGGAGTATTTTTGATAGAAAACATTTTGTAATTTCAAAGTATTTGACTTATTTATGTTGCTTGAATAGAACCGTACTCTGTTGTTAATGATTGTTTTTTTGTCTATATACATTTTATTTGTATTGTATCTATACTGTATTTGCACCATGCAATGTTATTGATTGAAAGTAAGTGGCTCAAAGGCTAAGGCTTCCAAATGACTCGATTAATAGGCTATAGTTTAAAAAACGTCTTTGTTGTCTGTAGCGTGGTTGTACATCAGAAAATCCTCGACATGGAAATTAATATATATATAAAACATATGCAGCCATCATTAAGATCTTTAAATTAGACTCTGCGCATTCAAGCTGCAGAAAAGCAGCCTCCAGCGGAAGCAAACTACATCTCCCATGAGCACACTTGTCTCATGACAACACGTTAAATGGCACATATGCACTCGTTCACCCTTGATACACCCTAATCAAAACAACGAAGTCTTTTTGTCACTCGCACATCCTCCAAAAGGAGATACTCGTTGCAGAACACGTGCCCCCGCCCCTCGTGCTCACTTGAATGTACAATCTGTCAGGGGGGCGTGGCTTCCGATATTTGGCACATGCTGGCACAAACTGGAACAGGCAGGGCATCCAGAGGTAACCGAGTTCTTCTGCCTAAAAAATACCTCCTGTAACCACCAAGTGTCTCATTTTCTAAGAAAAATATCATATTTCGACCAAATGTTTCCAAAATGATAAATAACATTCAATTGAATACATGTGTCAATCCACATTGTTATTGCCATTATTATGCGATTAAATCTTGCATCAAAAGCTCCCAGTGCAACAACAAAATATGACATGTACGTGCACATCCCTCGCAGCAGGATGTTTGGCTTCAGGAACACCATGTTCTTTTATGTTTGTTTCTTCTACAGATTCGCCAGAGTCACCACCACCCTGGTAAACAAAGTGTCCTCTGTTTGATGAGAGGGACCTGCTGCAGCAGTTTAAACACAGAGGGGACAGAAGATCCCACTGTGTTTTGTCAACACTCCTCTCAATCTTGTTAAACTCCATGCAAATGTTTGCTGGGGGCAAATATCCTTTGATTTGATAATTTAAGAGCGGAGGAATAGGGAATATAGAAAGTGATTGCAAACATTGTCTTTTGAGTCAACCATGTTACATGTAAGGCTGTTTACAACCTAATGCTGTTAGACCCTTTGACACACTAGGTCATGATTTTAGAAATACTGAGTCATAAGTGGCGTGCGAGTTCCCAAGGCCGTACCACACACACACACACACACACACACACACACACACACACACACACACACACACACACACACACACACACACACACACACACACACACACACACACACACACACACACACACACACACACACTTTTGCATCCATTAGCATTGTCCCCTCCTCTCCAGTCTCCATCCATCCTTTTTTTTAGCTCCTGTGTCCTCCCTCCCTCCCTCCCTCCC
>NW_011358212.1:0-6863 GCF_000735185.1 Notothenia coriiceps | reverse complement strand
TTATGTATGCACCATGACACCAAGTCACATTCCTCGTATGTACACACACACACACACACACACACACACACACACACACACTGTTTATGAACCCTGCCCTGAAGGGCCCTTGAGTGTTTTATAGAGTGGTATTCAAATTCTTAATTGGAATACAATGAGTTCATGGTATCATTTAGTCAGTTAATACTATACAGTTTTTATAATTTAAAGATCCATTTGGAGAATAGTAGCATAGTAGGACATAGCGAATAAGTGTAAAGTAGTTTGGTTTTCAGTGTTACAAAGGGTCACTGTTTATACATAGACAATGTATAGTATGTATATAGACAGTAATGTTATATGCAGTATAGGGGCACCCCTGAGGCCAGGTGGTCCATGTCACCATAACATGCGATTGTATCTGCTCTAACCCCTGTTCTCTGTCACCTTATCACAATCAGAATACTTGTGTTTACCAACTTGTGTTTTCCTTTTGTTGCTACTGTCAAATATCAGATAAAAATGTCAACAAACAAACAAGAAACGCAAGAAAGTATTCAAGAAGAACAGGGTGTAAAAAGAGACGAATGATGTGATGAAACTGAGAGTGAGGCTGTTTCAGGGTTGTTACATCAGTTGCAGTTTTTTGGCTGACACACTTTCACTTAGGCTCAAAGCTGCAACAGGGTGAACTTCAACATAACACGACCATCGTACTTCAGTAATCAATACAAGGTCCTGACTCCAGCAGAAGGAGTGAATGAGAAACCAGACTATATCTAATCCTATTGTTATGATCAATTTAGCAGTAGATCATACACCTGGATTTAAGATGTCCACTCTAGATCTACTAACTTTAAATACATATATTGGAGTAGTGATGGGACATTTTACTTTAAAAAGAGCAATGCAAGAGTGTTTGATTGTTAAAATACTATTCATGCATTCTTAATTGTATTCAGTAGTACTTTTGCAGAGAAACTACTTTAGGTATCAGAAGTACAGTACCCATTAGCAGCAGAATGGACACTGATTGTATTATAATCAGCGGTGATGTGTGAAGCGATCGAGCTAAGCTTATTTTAAGGATACAAGATTAATTTATGTATGTTTTATTACACATATGCAATGCAGTTATAATCATATTTGCTACATAAAGTTAAGAAAGGCAGAAAACATGTTTTAACTCTTCAGCTAATGTATATACTACTAGTTTATTCTTTGGAAATTCATATGTTTAGTCACATAAAAGCAGTGGAGTAGTGCAATATTAGCTTTAGTTGGCTATAGTAGCATATAATGACTCAATACCTAAATATTTAAGTATAATAGTAGATTCAATTTGCACATACAAACTATATAATACCAAGTACAATGCTTTGACACGTTTAAAGTATGTTATTTTTCTCAATTAAACAATAGAAAATAGTTTTACCGGTGTCCTCAAAGTCAGCAAAGCAGAAGGGATATTCAGCCAAGGATTTGAGCAGATCTGGCAATTCGTTCCTGTCTCCGAAGAAGTTGTGGCTAGTTGTTGACATGATGAGCAACGGGTGAAATATCTTCTGAAATCTAAAAAGCGTCCAACAGAGTGAGAGTCCCTCAAACTGTGAGTCAGCAGCAGATTTCAGTCACTTTTAACCAACTTTCTAGCAAGTCATATCACGGGGATTCATGCATGTGTCCAAGCAAAGAGCGAGGGGAGCTACGCCCCCTCTGGACCACGCTGATTGGATGACAGTGGTGCACGGCTCTGTCAGTCACACCGCGGAGCCAATGAGAGAGCACGGGGCGGGCTCTAACAGGAACCTAACAACAACACCGCTCAGCTGAGCACATTTGTTTCCCTGCACGCACGGCAGCATGTGAAAGGAAAGTCTGAAGTCTCGAGGCCAGCTGCACGCGAGCTCCAGCGCCATCTAGTGACCTAATACGAGTAATGCAGTAATAAAACGTGGATTTAAAGCAGAAATTTGTATTTATTTTCAGCTGTGAAGAAGTATTGACCTTTAACTGCTTGGTAGCTTATCCAAGAAAAACAATCAGGCTGTACAGTCAAGGTTTAAACTCCCCCAAAAAGTATTTTCTTGCAATATTGTTTGTTTTTATTAACATTTCCAGTATAGTTAATATCTATTTTGCATGTTTATTAATTTAAACATTCATTATTTTTAGGGTGTTCATCTGTCAAGAGACTACTGATGCAAAAAAGCCTGTGGTGCAATTTCTGTTCAATAAACTAACAAATCAATCAACCTGCCCCATATGTTTCTTCCTACTTTGCTACTGTGGATTTGCACACTTGCATATACTTTATATAAGTTTCTTATATTTGATAATTATTTTGTATATACATGCTGTTTAATACAGTCTTACAATATTATTTTCTTATTTAAATGTGACTATTATTATTCCTGTGTGCTCTCTCCTGCCCTATGCTCCGTTTCCTTTGTCTCTTATTGCCGTTGCTGCCCCGCCCCTTGAATTGTCCTACAGGGATTAATAAAGGTTTATTTGATCTAATCTTAAATTCGAATCTTTAGCTAAATAACTTGTAACAAAAAATGCATTTGGTGAAAAAAGTACAACATTGCTCCTATACTTCTACTCCATATACAGTTCGGATTACCATCAAATAAAAATACTTAAGTGACCCTGGTTGTGTGAGTACTTGTCTCTGTTACTTTCCACCACTGGTAGCAATGCCATACTGAAAATATTCAATGCATTAAGTTAATAGTTCACAGGTCTGACAAAAGAAACAGTGCAACATAACGTTTATTTTTCATTTACTTGAAACATCTTGTCAGTCTCATAGTTAGGGTTAGATTAATCAATGTTGCAACACCAGACTGTGCCGATGGTTAGTTTGAACCACAATAACAAACACATTAAAACACTAAATCAAAATTATACAACCCAAAAACACGTGTTGGTTTTGTTACATGGCTTTATTGAGGCTTTTATACACATAATCTCCGAGTGAACTGTAGTCTGAACCTGAACGCACTCTTGATAATAAAACTCCCTTTATAAAACAGGACACAACATAAGGGAAAATAACAACTCAATGCATGTGTGTGAATTTCACATTAGTTTGAGCAAATAAAAGGCTGCATGTATGGGACAATATGATCCTTTTTGAATATTCTGGTGTGTGTTTGTATCTGCTGTGTCTTTTATACAGTGGCACCAATATGAGCCTTACTTCACAGCACTTTCTTTACTGATGTTTGACTAACAGACACGCGCTAAAGTGGCTCTCAAAACAGGGATAAGAAACATCTAAAAATAAAATATTTACCATTTTGAAATTAAGGGGTTTATGGCATGTTTGAAAGGTTCTTCTGGTAGTGCAATTTTTAACACTGCTAGTTTGATTTGGTCATGTTTAATAAAAAGACAGGCTAGTTTGGCAGTTAAGGCTCATAACGTGAAATAAATCTACTCAGTCCTGAAGTAGAAAGTTGAACTTCCCGAAGTCAAACTCGTCGGGCATGACTAGCATGTCTTCTCTGGCTTTGGCTAGCTTCTGCCGCAGGAAGTCCCGCCTCTCGGTCCACTCCTGCAGCTCCTCCACGCTGTGGGCGAAGTCGCAGCTCACGCCTTCAGGACAGCCACCATCCAGCCTGTCAAACATGAACATCACAAGCTGTAAACATCGACTAAATACACACTTCTAAAGTTGATTATTGTGATTATTTACACTTCAAGCAGACACAGCGACATTAGCACTCATTTGAAACCAAATATCGATAATTAATCTTCTTTAAAGAGGCCCTATTATGCTTTTTGGGGTTTCCCCTTCAGTAGTGTGTTATATAGGTTTTTGTGAATGTAAATGGTCTGCAAAGGCTAAAATCCCTGTGTTCCCCCCACACTTCCCCCCCCCGCCTGAAACACCTCCATTGGACTCCTTTGTTTACTTCCATAACATAGTGAAAGGACTAAATAACACTTGTGCTTCTATTTAGATCTTTAAGCAGTTGACCAATCACAACAGAGCTGGCCAGCTAACCAATCAGAGCAGACTGGGCTCTGGTTTCAGACAGAGGGTGAAAAGAGGTGCTGCAGCACAGGCAGTATGAGAAAAATGCATGTAAGCATCTCACAGTAGAGACACTAAATATATATGAATATGAACCTGAAAATGAGCATTATATGGCTTTTTTAAGTATAAGATCCGAATACTTCTTCCACCAATGGTTCCAATTCAAAAACTGATCCAGGGTCAGTGGTCTTACTTGGGGCAGAGGTCAAAGCAGGGTCCAGGGAAGCGGTAGTTCCAGGTCAGAGCCTCCTCTTCTCCCTCGCAGCTGAACACTCGGTCTTTGTGCTTCTCAGATGAGATGTGCTGCTGCCACTGCCGCTCGCCGTTACTATGCCGACCACACAGACGGCAGTACAAGCCAGTCTGAAATACAAAGAGGAGGAACCCATCGTCATGTGAAACACTCAACACGTGGACCTTTTTTGTTTGGTGGCGATGCTCGAAAATCAAATGTGAACCCACCATTGGCTCAGCGTAGTCAGTCGGCATGACGATGTATTTTTCCTCCGATGTGGACTGAGTGAGCGCGGCTCCGTTTGCTTGGTGGTTGTTGGCACTTAATGACAGCCACATGTCGTACATCTGTTGCATGTCGTGCACTACAGGTACAAATACACAGATCTGTGGTCACTTTGAGGATGTTCAGTGGGAAGCAGACAACAAATCAAGACCCAAAGGAATGATCGGGCACAATGCTATTTAAATGAGATAAGAAATTATACATTTACACACGTTGTCAGCATACATTTTGACCACTTATCTTAATAAGTCAGTCAAAATTAAAATCTAATGCATATGAACTGACAAATTTAATATTTTTTTAATTAATATTCCTGCATTCACTTAACAATATGGAAAAACTAAGTTAAAGCACAACATATCAAAACTCAATGTGTTGTGGTAATGAAGGTATGTAAAAGAAGGAGGAATGCAAGTAATAGAAAAATAATACCTCTGGTTTTGGGGGATTAAATGTTGATCTTTTTGTAAAATATGTTCATGGTGAATCCAACAATGTGATGAGTGCAATGCTAAAACACGACTTCAATAACTCACAGTCGTTGTTCTTCATATACATCCACATGTCCTTCTCCTCCGGGCTGTGGGCAAAGGTGCATTTCCCGGTGTAGTTGCATTTCTTTTTCTCCAAAATCTGGGTACATATCTGCCGGGAGGAAATGTAAAAACCACATCACAATGTGCAGATCAAACTTTCAGCAGAAACCACAAAGACAGGCTGAATTACAAAATCGCACCAGATAGAAGACAAGAAATGCTAGAAAGATTGGGAAAGACCCCTGCTACACTACTTGTTGTATTAAAAAGCATAATGGCAGACCTACATCATAATACACAGGGAAGTTCTTGGCATGTGGCAGCGGTCGGATCTCGACCCATTTACTTCTCTCCAAAGACTTCACCAGCAGGACGCTTCTCTCTCTAGACCACCTGAAGATGAAGAGACGAAAAGAACATTGTGTTTTGTACTACAACAAATTAAAAAAGATTGTGTAAATATACAAAGTAGTTGTTATCTACGGAAGAGGATTAAGGCCTGGTGATTTTTTAATTTTTTTAGATCTGACCAAAATAGATTTTATTTTTGAGTTCTGAGATTAAAGTCTCAAAGTAAAGTTTTTCTTTTTGTCACATCCCAAATTACTTTTCTCATGTGGCTCTAATCCACTTCCATATTTCTCCAATGCTAACATCTGCTGCATTTAGGAGAAATATATGGCCACAAATTCACTTAAAAGGTAGGGTAGGTAATTCACTTCAGAAACACTTTTTGTTATATTCCATGGAATGCTCTAAAGGTAGGGTAGGTAAGAATGGAGAAACCAGCTCGAGTGCGCTAGAATTTGAAAATACGCAGCCGAAAAAAATCTGCCCTTTCTGTTTGAGAAAATGCAAGTTGTCTCCTCTTATGGGTTTTAATGCACTGACACTGTGTGACTTTGCGCTGTGTATGACCTTGCAGCTGCCTCTTCTGAGATAGGAGAAGGCAGGGCATAATTCATGTTGAGAGGACGCACTCTTCTTGTCTCCTCACTTCTTCGAGGGGCAAAGCGCAACAGTGGCCCGAAGGAAGTATGTGACTTGAGATGTCCCGACACCAAACCGTTTTACGACTTTGTTGTTACCTCCTCACTTTAGACTATATAAGCTTGGAGCAGCATACCTCAGGTGTGTGAGTTGAACCATATCCTTTGTATGTGACTTAACTCTGCTCCTTCTTGCAAGAATAAATTAGTACCTGACTATTGATTCTCAACCCGGTGTCGAGTGATATTTTCCTAATATAATTGGACCTTCGAGCCGAATCCAAGACCTAATTTCTTCTCCGGATAACAAGCCTGATACCGTGCACGGGGGGGTCACAGACTCTTGGTAAAGACCCCTACCTTGTTTCATTTAAAAAGAGGCAATTTGGAAAATAGGGGGGCCAGGTTTCGCTGGAGAGGAGAGGAGTGACGGATCCATAGAACTACCGACCCGGGGAGAGAACGTCAATACAGGGATCGTTTTGGTTTCAAGACCCTGGTTCGGAGGATACCAAAAAAGTCCTAGAAAGACAAGGTAAACTTAACTAAAGTACTTTTCAAAAATAAGGAGAAATAATTTAGGCGGGAAAACTATAGGGCATTTTAAAATAGTTTGGCCGGAAACTATAGGGCATTTAAATAGTTTGGCCGGAAACTATAGGGCATTTAAATAGTTTTAGGTAAAGTTATAGAAGTTTTATCATGGGTTTAAGCTGGTAGCAAGAACCGTGGGAAGAAGACAGAAACAGAGATAAGTAGTCTTATCAGGTGAAGCATAGAAGGAGTGT
>NW_011358211.1:117286-128930 GCF_000735185.1 Notothenia coriiceps | reverse complement strand
CTATTTTTCTAAATACCTGTCTCTTCTTCCTGTCCTTCTTCAGAGCAGGGAGCATGTTCTGCAAGATCTCATTGACTCTGAGTGGCATGTTTTCAGAGACAAAGTACATTGTCTCCAGGGCAGTGTCGGGGAAGAATCCATTCTTTCCAAACAGAGCTTCCACAGTTGGCTCAAATCCATTGCCCTCCATACCAACCTGTTAGGGTGAAGAACATTATGACATGACACACTTACAGACCTCAGAACATTTTGTTCCGAGTTTATGGAAAAACACAGCTCAAAAGGTTTACCTCCATCATGTCGATGTCATAGCCGAATGCCTTCAGAGTCATTTCAAGCATGACCTCCTTGGGTAAGTAGCTGCTACCCTCAAAGAACATGTTGCCTTCCACAGATCCAATCTTGTAGTTGCGAGAGAACTTGGTGGGGTCCATAGGAGCCCCGACCTCATTGCCCTGAAGTGCATCAAGGATCTTCTGTCTCAGTCTGAAGGACAGAAAACAAATATTATAGTTAAATATCTGATTATGATAAAAAGAGGAAATGTACTAACCATGTTGTACAACAACAAATGTATGACATTTGAATATAAATCTGAAACTGCTTTTCACTTACTCTTGGGTTGCTGGCTCAGTTGAGGACAAAATGTTGGTAATATGGGAGATCACAAAGCTCTTGACTTGTTGGTCCTGCTCAATGGGCAGGGCATCAGCCAGCTGGGCCAGTTCAGTGGGCTGGGGGTCTTTCATCAGTACCAGATATGCAGCAACACGCTTTTGCATTGGGCTTGCGCCGTCCAAAAGCACTTGCATGAGAATCTCTCTGCCCTGTGAAAGATAGACATCAATATAATTAGTAAAAGGTAGAAATAACTTTTTAGACGTTTTGTCAAACCGTTGAATGAATTTGACTTGCCTCCTCTGGGACGGGAGTCAGTCTGAAGGCCTGGATGGCAGCCTGCTGCACAGCCAGGGAAGCAGCAGGTTGGTTCACACACTGGATCACAGCAGATCTGAGTGCAGGACCAGCAGCTCCCATAGCTGCTGCCATGTTTCCAATAACCTGAAATCAAAGGACATATTAGTTTTGTGCTCATTGGTGTTTTATGTTATTTTACTTTTTATTTGTAGCAAATGTTACCCACTCTCAATGTCATGAAAGTGTTATCCTTGTCACCAGAACAGTCACCCAACTGGGAACCCATGAACTCGGCAACAGCGAAAATCTCAGGGATCAGTTTGCCTTCAGCTTTGTAAAACCTGGTCAAAAACAAAATACATCATATTATAATTCAAAGCTTGCTTCTCCTAATAATCAAAAGAGGGAACATGTTTGCTGAAACATTATTCAGTGATTGAATACAGAATAAAGGGGGGTTAACTTCACTCACCTCTTTACAACATTGCTCAGGGCGTACATGATGGGCTTGCTGGGCTTGTATTTGGCCATCTCGAGCATGTCATTGATCAGGAGGGCAGAGGGATTGGACACCAGTCCCATAGCAAAAACACCGGAATCAACCTTGAGTGAGGAGGTGTCAAAGGTCCTGAAGATCTGCATGATGGCACTGCTGCACTCAGGGGTTCCACACTGGACCAAAACCTGGTAGGTCAGGGCACTGGACACTTCAAGAGCCTCTGGAATGGCGGGACTCAGGGTCTCGGTCTTCATTCCACGGACCATACTGACAAGCACGTGGAAGAGGTGGGCCCTCTTTTCACCTTCAGTCTCGGGCAGAGAGGCCAGTTCTCTCAGGAGGTTCAGACCTGCATCTTTATCCTGGATAGCACTCTTGTCCTCGACAGCGTCCATGTGAAGACCTTTCACAATACCACCTGTGAAACAATAACAACATAGTTATAATGTTACCGTTAGCTTCTTTGAAAGCTTTTTTGAATCAATCAAATGTATTTGGAAAGAATACACATTTAAACAAAGGACTTACTGTGGTCAAATACTCTTTCATTGCTAGGAGAGACCTGAACCAGAGTCAGTTCTTGCTTTCCAACGTTGGTAATTCCATGTTCTCCACTGGTGAAAGAAAATCACATGCTTAACAATACTGTTGACCTCTTGTACAAGACATATCAGTATGTCACTTATATGACAAAACACTTTTAAGAGTCTAATATGAGGTTAAACTTACTTGTGAGAGAAGGGAATGAGGATGTGGTTTTCAATGCATGAGCCAGAGGTCATGTGTTTGTTCTCATTGTCAAACTTGTAGTTGCAGGCCTGTGAGCTTCTGACCAGCTGGGCAAGAGGATAGTGCTGAAAAAAAAATCATATTAATGCAGTGAATTAATCAAAGTTAAGTTGAATAGTATCCTCCCACATACCACTTCAATTAAATATACTTAATTCATGAATTTAATTGATTATCTGAAAGGTTCATGTTGCTACCTCAGCTAATTGGATATCTTACCATGCCAGAGATAAGTGCCAGTGGGCTGGTGTGGTCTCTCAGTGGGACAAATTTGTCACATCTGGACAGGTCCCTGTTGAGGCTGATGTCAGTTGCGATGTCCTCTCTTGCGTTGACTGTGGATTGGGTCTTGCACTTGCCATGGATGGTGGGCTGAAATAGATGATTAGAGAATTGTTGTATGTACTACAGGCGGTTTTTTGTATAGTAAATACAAACATGATATACTTTTGAAGTATACTAAAATATGCAAAATTCAAAGCTTTCTTTCATGAATGTACCATATTTTTGTTCTTGTCTTCTTCCAGCAGAGGCACAGCCAGGGCGGAAATTATTCCCCTTTTGATGTTCAGGATAGTAATTGTCTCCCCTTCCTCGGGGTACAGTTTGACATCGTAAACTCCCTCAACCACAACCTTCAGAGGATACCTAAAACAAAATACATGATATTAAGATTAATAACCCTTGAATAAGCTGAATTGTGATTAATGTTTGAATGAAAATAATCTTTGATAGGGATTTTCATGAAGTGACATACTTCTCCATTTCAGCAGCAAAGGCATCAGAAGTGGCTGCAGGAGCGAACACAGGGTTGCCCTCTGTGTCCATATCGACCACCTCACTCAGGCTACAGCCAGTGGTGCGGACGATGTAACTGCAAGACTGGGGTACTTCAACTGATACCTGTGGAAAAATTGTATACGTTTATTTTTATCTCACCCTCTGAGAAATGTATAGAAAGACAATAATCGGATGACTAAACAGATGATTGTGAAAAGATGTTTCTCGTACCGTGCATGAGCCCTTAGGTCCATTCCTGAGCTGTGAGGCTCCGTTGATGGCATTCAAAGATTCAGCTTCATATCGGTATTCATACGTGTGGAGGGTCTTGTACCTTTGGGCCACTACAAGAGAAGACAATTTTAGGAATTGATTTTGTAAGCAAAAGCCATCTTATTGCTTCCATAAAACTACTATTAATTTGTGGACTGGATGTATTCGAGTCAAGGAAACGTCTGGTGCAACTTACATAGGCAGGTAGGTTGGTCTTCTTCTTGGGCAACTATTAAGAAAAAAGTCAGATTGTTTATAGTTTAGAAATTCAAATGCAATTACAAATAATCAGATTGATTTGAACATAAAAACATTACATAGTAGAAACTACATAAATCCATAGTTAGTCTTCCATACTTATGTGAACAGTGTTCACTTTTTTAAAGATAATCATTTTTAAAGTGTATTATAACATGCTTTAAACTATTCCAGTGGTGAAATAATTCATCACATTACACATTACAAGTTCCGCTCAGACTGAAAGAAAATATTCTTCCTCCTCTCCCAAGATTGGCAGAGGTCAGAGGTAATTTTCCTAAAAGTAACCCCCTTTACAAGAGAGTAAAACAGTAGAACTAATTCTCTAACTCGCCCAACAACAATATGTTTTTAGTAAAAGACACTTTCAGAAGTCTATTCCAAAACCAAAGCATTTAACATTTACCATGTATACTGTTGGATATTTATACTGATTAGCATATTCAAGCACAATTGAATGACAGTTAAAAGCTACAAGATTCTCTACAGTGATTTTTCTCTAAAATGTACTGCTTTATTTGCCTGTGATTTACTACTAATCTCCATTTCCACCAACCTTAAGCAATAATGTTCAGCATAATCTGCAGACTGTACTGTTCAGTAAATCAACAACACATTAAACAGCCTTGGCTAAAGTAACCATTTTTTCAGTTTACAATAATCTATTAAGATTTTTGACCAATTTTTATAGAAAATGTGTTTACAAAAATGTATTACCATTATTCACCAGGGATAACTGAAGTGAAGTTATCACATTTTTGTGTGCTTAAAGGCATTCTACTTTTGAGCATGCAGCTTTTGCATCTATCGAAAGCTGTATTCTCACATAGTTTTAACAGTCCTGTCTCAATTATTTCTGTTAGGATTATTATCCACATGCACTTATACTAAGTAATTTTCGAAGATATATACAAAGTTTGAGTGTTTTCCAAGAAGTACTTACAAGCCAAGGCAGCTGTGCTGAGGATCAGCAATAGGCAGAGCTTTGTATCCCCCATGATGGGTTCGGTGAAGCCCTCTCCCTTAGTTAGAGCGAGTACTCGGTCGAGACTGATTCTTCTGCTCGAGCTTGGGACTTTTATACCTCAGCTGGGGTCTGTCAGGAGACTGGGAGAGACAGATAGTGCTTTGAATGCTCAAAGTCCACCCAACCCTCCTGTGTGGAGGGACAAAGGCAAAAGTTGAAAAGATACCCATTGCTCAAAGCACTCAATTTAGTTTAATCTTAAAAACTTGTTCTTGTAAGAGCATTAAAAATGCATTTTTCTGATATATTAAAATGCGCAAAGGACTAGATTAAATATTTGTATTGATAAAGCACATTAAGCGTAGCCTTAAAAAAAATACTAATTAATTTTAAAAAACTTCACTATATGAAATGTAAATGAGCTATCCATGAAAATGAGTTGTGTCACAATGATTACAGTTCTCAGTCACCTCTAAGCCCATTTCCTTGTCCACTTGTCGATAAAAGCAAGACTTGCAGTAGGTTTAGTTATTATATATACATTATTTTAATTGTATTATGTACTGTTATCCATTGTGCAGATTCTAATGGCAAAGGGTTAGACCTTTAAAATCTGGGTCACATATATTTGTATTTTGGCGTTGTAGTTAGAATTTAGGTTTCAAAGGTTTCTCATCAGGCCGAAGTTGATATTCTTGAACTTCTGCTGCAAAAATACAAAGGCACTCATTGAAGATAACTAGCACCTCCAGTGTTAATTAGATCACTGATAAACAGTTATTGATGAGCACTGAGTGATCATGGCGTGCTGCAAAAAACAAAGTCCCACTTGATCTGGAAGAGAGGATTAACTTGTCAGTTGATTTGATGATATTAGTCAAATATATTACCTGAAATCTGCATTTTCTATGTTATGCAAATGTTCAATAACTCCTTTAATGTTGGTTTTATTATTGTATTTACTGGTTTATTAAACAGTGCACAATAATACACTTTACTGTTTATGCACCAGAGTTATGCTGCATTTTTATAAAATACTACACTTTAGGACTATACTTAATGTTTTAAATTAGATTGTGGCTAAACTTTACATTTAAATATAATGATAATGATCACATACTTACAGTAACATACCTTGTAAAAGAGTTAGTAAAAGAGTTAGATGCTTGTTGTTCTGCTTCCACTGCCATAAGCCAAAATGAAAACAGTGAAAACATTTGCCACACTAATACAGGTAAGATAATGAACTTTGATCTACAAATATTCAAAGTTTTATTTGTTGTTTAGGAGGGACTGCAGTCTAGTTCATGGCAGGTAAAGCACGTGCAGTACATTTAAAAAAAAAGCAATAACCTTGGGTTTGTTAAAGTCTTTTATTTGTGTTATTTAAATGTAAGTATTTGTCATTCTTGTGTGTACATATGCAAAAGAGGTGATGTAGTTTATATATATTGATTTTACTTTTGCACATCAATCATATAACTGCACATGAATGTTGTGCAAGGGTCTGTTGCAATACATCCCCATCAGGAGCTTTTTAAAGTTTGTCAACTACTGACACTGTTTGCACTGGTAGACATGTACACAGATAGAGTCCAAAGGGGCCTTAGCTTCTTTGGACACTTTGCTGATGCTTTAATTCATCATGTCAGATTATGGTATTAATGTACATTTATATTATATTTTAAAACATTTTATTCTTCTGAAAGACAATTTCAGAAGTTTGAAATGAATGCCACCTCACCTCAGTTGAGTAACACGTCTCCGAGATCTCAGAGGGTCTAATGTTAGAGGACAGTTTGAGGAAAGGCTAAAACTATAAATATACACTTGTATTTGAATCATAAAACACATGCTGTATAAAAAAAGTTATGATGTATGAAATATTTTTATTATAAAATCAGTGTTCATCCCTTACAACCTAAGTTCACTAAGTGTGCAATGTTAGCTTTTACAAAGAAAAATATATATTGTGCAATCTTTTGCAGCCATCAACCTATTAAGTCAGACAATGGCTGCAGATGAAAAAAAATGTTTTTAAGAAAAGTGAAAAATTGGCACATAACCCTGTTGTCCTCCTGATGAGGCCCATGGAAGTCATTATAAAATCTGCAACCCTTGTCACAGGAGACAGACATGTTCTGTCCCCCAGCATGGCAACTGTAGGCACTCTTACCTAATCAATCGTTGGGCATAAAGGTCGACTGTTTGATCGCCTGATTATATTTTCTAAGCTATGTTCGACTTTTATCATTTATTTAGTTCCCATTTCGGCTGAAAAGGTCCAGATAGCTTTCTCATGATAAATTATCAATATAACTTCAAAACATGACAATTTGAAAGAGACACATCAATGCAGATATGATCCGCTATATGCTTTGCTTTGTGTTATCAGTGGTTATCTATGGTCTTCTTAATCACATTTCCCAACCCCTCACTATGGATCGTTGTGCTAAAACGCAAAATCTGTAAACACCATATTTTTCATCACATAGGCTTTGAGTGCCAATTCTTTTAAAAACAAGATTGTAAAAATGATTCAGGTCAGCAAAAGGTCACACATTCACTACTTAATTTTGCAAACTTAAAAATAGTCAAATGTTGCAAAATGTATGGGGCAACCATCGCCATGGTGACAATGATGTAAACAGGTAATCCATGAGGAATGTGTTTAAATATTTCACTGAAAAAGTAAAGAGGATAGACAAACATTCACTACAGTCTGAAGGGTACATCCTCTGGGGACCTTGAATTTGTGTTTCATGGTAATCCATCCATTAGTTAGTGGAATGTAACTAAGTACATTTACCCAAGTACTCTACTTAAATATAGTTTGGGGGACTTGTACTTTACATGAGTATTTCCACATGCTTCTTTATAGTCCACTACATCTCCAAGGGAAATATCTTAAAGAGTTACTAGTATAGGTACTTTTTACATATAACGTTTATGTGATATATATTTTACTAATCTACTCAGCAGAATACAATGTATCCACCATTTGCCCAAAATAACAACTTACAGCATTATACAACTCTAATATGTATTATCTAATAATAAAACATAATAATAACATATTGTAAATGATACAAAACCTTTAGAAAAGCCATCCTGCACAATTTGTACTTGAGTACACTTAGAACTTATGTAGTTTTACTCTCATTTAAAATCTAGGAAACTAATTGTTTCAAAATAACTCCTGCAGCAGGAACTGTGTAATACAGTTTGCAATATATTCAACTACAGTTTAATGACCTAATGTATTAGTCAATCAGTTTGATCAACAGTGGCTGAAAGTCCAGACACAATGAAGTCATGCACAGGGTATCGCTGTGTCATAAACCACCATGCCTGCTCAAAGTGACATTGTTCTTCAGCTTTATCTGGAGCTGATAGATAGCATGTTAGACCAAACCCAATAAAACTTCACTGATAGAAACATGATATGAAGAGAGATCAAAGTTTATCACATAACAATCAGCATATGGAATACATGCATGCACACATACAGGAGAGAGTCACATGTGCATAAATCCCTAAAGCTTTGCATTATTTGCATAACATCTATTTATTATAAGAGTCTCAGGACCAAAGAATCAGAGAAAGACTACTTTATCTTTTCCAATTTGATTGACATTGAACCCCTCCATCTTTGTTAAAAGTATTTTGAGATGCAACCCTCAGTCATTTTTGGAACAGGAGTATTATTTGGAGAGTTAGTGCATAAGAGTTCTTTGTGCTGCCCATGTCATTCACTTCATCCCTTGGATTGAAAATGATATCTGTAAGGTAATTACAATACAAAGCACTGAGATACAATTATTTGTTCAGAAGAACTTAGAAGTGTTTCTTGCAATCACAGAATCTAACTATGTGAGCATAGACACAGGATTACACACTTAAACACACTTATTATTATTATCCTGGTTGAAAGTCCCTTCCCTATCATATGTGGGACACGCGCATTACTTCACGAGTAAGGAACATGCCATATACTGCCTAAAGAGAACATCATATACATGGCTCGATTCCAATAGACGTAAACACACACAGACCTACACATTGTCATTGGACTTTGATTGGGAAAATTGTGTTGGATTTAACCTTTGATCTACATGTACAGATCTGACTGATTGTATGCTGCCACAGTAACCATGTCATGTATGTACATATGAAAGGATAAAAGCATTGCTGATGGAATATACTGTACAGTACATCAGGCAGATGTATGGGTGTAATTGTTTGGTATGGTATTACGTTTTAGTAATGCTTGTGTAACACAGATAGACACAAACACTGGGCTTTCTACACACAAAACCTATAGCTTGTTCAGGAAGAGTAAACTATCACTGCAAAAAAAAAAAAAATTAAACCTCACAGAAATGGGGTTTCATACATCCTCTAACCACTAAATAATAAAACGAACATGCTAAAAGGTCGAATCCGGCAGATAAAAGGTTCATCTTGGTTTGTGCAAGCATGCTTATACTTGCTAACGATCACTTTCCATAGTCCTGCATTGATTATTGACTTGCTAGTTGTTATTACGCTTAAATACAGCCTATAAAACATGCATTATAGTGAAGGGGCATCTTCGTGATAGCTATATTCCAATATTTCCATACAAGAACAATTCCCTTTATAATGTCAGTGTGTTCAAGTCATGCAGTCGTTCAGTTATGTCTAAGAAAGTCTACTCAGCATGTCACTTTCAACATAGCTCAATAAAAAGTAGGGCAAATACGATAAGCAAGCTACAGGTTTACAGCACATTTAGCTTATCAGTATATCAGCATGTCTGCAGTCTTTATCATGTCCTCTGCTTTGTAGCACGTCCACAAAACCTGCATATGTATAGAAGTTTAAAATAAAGGCTTTTGAGATGTAGCTGCAGGAATAGAGTTGGATTATTCAAACATATTAATTTAAATGACTTGACTTTTAAGAAACATATTAAGAAAGTATCAAATATTATTAAATTCAACTTGCAACATTTTGAAACAAATTAGACCCTTCTTAACTGTCAATGCTGCAAAGTCATACCTCCACTGTATGATTCTATCCCACATTGAATACTGTTTGACAAACTGGTCGTTTGCTTGTGCCACAAACCTCAACCCTTGTGTGGTGTTAGGGTCAAATTGACCCGATTTTCATTTTCAATGAATAGAAAAAAATATAAGGATATTTTCGTTCAACCTGAAACTCAATGGCCGGGGCTTATTTATTGTGAAGGACATGTGGAATTGTTTTTATTTTTTTCCACTTTTTCCCACACGCATTTATGTCCTTCATAAGAGGTTCGGGTCAATCTGACCCGGATACAATACCAGGACAGACAGACAGAGAAAAACACACATGAACACACAAACTAAAGACACAACACCACACACACAAAACACAACGACACAAACACACACGCACCACACACGCACACGCACACGGACACACACACACACACACACAATTGGTATGCAGTAAGCTGTTTTTGATCCTGGTTTCCCTTATCTTACCCTTTGTAGTGGTGTGTCAGCCTAATGCAATGTTATGTATGTCCACAAAAACTATCCTAGTACATTATAAACATTTTTAGATCTTCCAGCAAATGTATAAACATTTTACTTTTTCGCACTGTTCCCCCTCGCACCTGCACGCCGGGAAGGGACTAAACAGGACATAACCTCCATTACAGCTGTCAGTTGCAGAATACAATTATTACAGCCAAAATGGCCCAAAAGATATTTTGCTCAGAGAGCCTTGGGGACGCTAATAATTGGATGAGGTGAGTAGAATGCATTAGAAGAACACGGTTGAAGGTGGAAAAACAGGAAGACTTTCTGAAGATGAGGATATGTTGGAGGGTATAAAACTTCAGAATTTGACCCAGGCAATTGGAAGGTATGACTTGACTTCAGGAGCCAGCTGCTGGGAAGGGACCCCACAGCCAGGGCCGCTCAGGACCCCCACGAAGCACAAGTGGAGAAGAGGTTGAAGAGACATACATTTGGTCCAAGAACCGGGCAGGATTGAATGGTGTTCATCCCCCAATAAGTGGAGCTCACTCGCTTGTCTGCAAATATAATTAAGATTGTACCCGGGCCGACACGAATGGCAAGTGACGCATGTCATGACATCAAAGTCATCATTCTGAGCTTTTGGATGCAGACTCAATATAAAAACATCATAATTGGAACATGACCAATCTTGGAGGGGAGGACGGCTTTCTTGGGAAGGAATGGGAAATGAGTTGGAATATTACACATGTGGAGCATGCATTACTTTGGCATCCTTATTCTTGGCAGGAGTGTATAGGTCAAGCAGGGAGGTCCACTGAGAGTTCTGCTGGGATGCTGAAACAGGGGAGAGGAACATTTTCGTGGGCACACATGTCTCCTGAGACTTTTCATATTTTTTCAAGGATTGTCAGGTTTGATTGACAGGGAGGGACCTGACTTGCTGACGGGGGGACAGTTGGCAGCAATCCGCACCAGTGTGGGACAAGTGGTGGCGGCTTTTTCCATCTTCTCTACCAACCCTTGGGCCAAAGCTTACTGTGGATGAACGGTTGTGGGGTTTAGAGACCGTGGCCCTTTCAGGGGCAGTAATTCCCTCCAAAGGCCAAGCAAAGGTATGCATCAAATCTGGGATGCCTGCAAATGGCTGTATCATCCTATGATGGAATATGCAAATTGTTTACAGGGAAAGCCAGAGGAGGAGTGCCTGAGAAAAACCAGGGGGCAAGATGGTGCTTGACATGGTGCAGGCCTCAGGGCCCAAATGTCACCCTTGCGATAATTTAGTTCACATCGCACGCCTGGGTCACAGAACTTCTCAGAAGAAAAGTCACAATGATTGGAACAGTTACAAAAAAACAATGGACAGAGCTTCCCCCTTAATCTTCTAACTGTGAAGAAAAGGCAGTTCATTCCTTCCGACTTTGTGTTCACAGGCAACCACTGCCCTGGTTATCCTCATACAAAAAACAGGCGGAAATGTTCATCTCTCATGGCACGTCTTACACAGGAGATGCAAAGATTCAGTGGCCGTGAGGCACGTTAAGCCAGATATAATACTGATTACAATGCACCAAAGGAGGGAGTAGATAACTTGGACAAGGCTCCTGTCCCTGCTACAGCTGCAAAGAAAGAGGACCTTGAGGG
>NW_011358211.1:111497-116256 GCF_000735185.1 Notothenia coriiceps | reverse complement strand
TTGTGAATAAACGTCCTCCGGAGCGTTTGCAAAGAACGGGCCGGGAGCATGTTGTTTCTTACACGACCACTAGACAAACAATGGTTGAGAAACTGTCTCTGGGTCGTAATAAGGGCTTGAACAATCGGCCTATATGGTCGTTTTTTGTAAGAGGAAAGGCTGCAAACAATGGTTGAGAAACAAACAGACGTGCAATCACCGCTAAATGCACTTTAATACAGGGGTATCTCCTCTTGTACTTTATAGTAGGTAGCTCTTGTATCTCCTCTTGCACTTTATGTATTGTTGCTGCTATATTGTATTGCCATGTCATAAGTAGAGCTCTTGCTCTTTTGCACTTTTTGCATTCCTTGTATTTGTTTTTGCTACGTGTGTAAATGTCATTTTCTTAAATGTTTTATGTGAGGGACGGATGGAAAGTAGCTCAAAGCTAAATCCGGCATATTTACGCTTGGTACATTTATTGTGTTAAGTGTTCATTAATAATGTGCATTGTCCCGACCAAATAAACGATTAAATAAATAATATAAATGATCAGAACACAAAAGAATAGATTCATTTATTATGTATTGGTATTCTCTCAATGATCAAATTATTATTTATTGTCATTTTGCAACACAGGGTTGTGCAAGAAAGCACAATTATTGTCCCATTTTGCTACTTTAAAAAAAAGGTCAGGAATCTAACTGTCTAAGAAAATGTAGTGTGATAGTACGACAGTGGACACTTCTGTATCCTTTATCAGATAGTGGCAGGGTGTATGGTCTTTGGCTGGGATGGGGATTGTTCTTTAATTTTATTTAGACTCTTCACAGTCACCTCTTATCCCGAACACACATAGGTACCAATGCAGTCCTGTTCTGCATATCCAATTCATATCCAAGTTTTTTACTGTTTCCAGTCAGGGAACTAATATATTGCTCATCTGTAAAAGTCATCAAACAATTAGCTCGGGTATTTTGACTTCTTAAGTTTCCTTAAGAAATAAAGCTTTTTTTTTGTTTTATTCACCAGGATGGAGATATGTGATGACCATGTCAGGATGTTTGTCATGCTGTTTCAGGAACATAAATCTGTTCATTTTTCTCTACCTCAGCTGCAAAGATGTAGACAGGGTTTTGTGTCTCCAGCTCCTTTTATCTAACATACAACAATACGTTGTTCTCTGAGCACTCCCCTTAAAGATTGTCCATTTCCCCTTTATATGTAGTCCTAGCGTGGTTTGAAATCTGGCCAATGATGATCTGTCCTATGTAAACTCCACAATGGAGTTCTCTTCATGTAATCGGTGCACAACATGAACAGTGGGGGACTGAGCACACAGCCTGGGGGAGCTCCGGGGCTTAGCAGAGTGACCACAGTGACCATGAATCTCGACTGCCTGAGGTCTATTAATGAGGAAGTCCAATATGAAGATGCACAGTGTGGTACTCAAGCCCATGGTGCTACTTCCGGCGCCGTCTTGGGCTACGTGCTAGAGTTGCTCCTCGTAGTTTTTGTCTTTTTTCTATTTTTATCTATATATGTATTTACTTTCTCTAGCTTTTATATTTATTTATAGTAACGTTTTATATTTGATATTTAGTATTTTACTTGAATGTGCAATATGACTTGTCACCAAATGACTTGTCACTGTCACAGGCTGCTACCTATTCTCTACTGGGGCACTGTAATACGTTACTCTAAAACTTTGTATATTGAGCTATTGTATATTGCAAACTTTTATAAAGATGTATCTGTATTGTAATTTTGGAGCAACCTGGCAAAAATAATTTCCTTCGGGATTAATAAAGTTCTATCTAATCTAATCTAAATTTGCCATTCAGTGTAATAGGGGAGATGGGGTTGAATCTTGAGTTGAAACCAACTTCCTTTGTAGGTGTTGTTAGTTTCTAGATGTGTGAGTGGAAAGCAGTAGGAGACGGCATGTTGTTTGGATATGTTGGAGTTACAGTATATGCAAACTGGTGAGGGTCCATTCTGGCTGAGATGTTGTTTTTGAAAGCACTTCATAAAATGTGAATAAGTGCCAAAGGGCAGTAGTCTTTTATCACGTGTTCTTAGTACACAGCCGGGCATGGTGTGGAATAGTTTTAGGCCTGGCTGCTATCAGGAAAGATGATCTCACACATTATGTTTTTTGACATGGTTATGATTCTATCCGTTTACTTTATATGTAATTAGGCTGGGAAAAAAAAGTATCTTCTGCTTGTCCCGGGAAAAAAGGATTATAAGGCCACTTTGGGGGAGCAACGTTACATTGACTTATTATCAACTTTTTGAGAAAATATGGGAAACTTGTTGGCTACCTATTAACAAATGCATAAAGATAGGGAGCAACATTTGTTTGGAGACGTGTTTCTGGCCACTTAGTATACTCTAAAAATAAATTTAACTTTTTGAACATATTGAAATTTGCCTTTTTTTAATGCTGCAATCAAGCTAAACCTTGAATTCAGTATCACATGTTCCCTAAATATTGACAGAGAACCATAGAGGGGAGCATTGCCCCTCTCTGTGTTTAATGTAAAGACGCTTAGATCAATATTTGAGGAGTACGTGGGGCTTTTACAGCTGCTGTTATTGCATGTCACCCAATCATGTGAAAACTGTTTGTGAGATGGAGGATGGACCGAGGGTCAACACTTTTTCTATGAAGAACTTTTACTCTATTTGGCAACATGTCTAGACTTGAATTTAGGCATCTAATCTTTATTTACATCAGCACAGTTGAAACCCTGTCATCCAATACAACTGTCAGATGCCACTGTATATAGTCAAGTAACTAGAAAAATAGTACATTGAGTAATATTTGTCTCTGAAGTTATTGTAATTGTCTTGTGAAAACACAGTATGGACATTGACCTGCTCACTGTAAGTTAAGATAAACTTAGACTAAAGGATAATAGGTTTCCACGTTACAACTATTTTTCTTAAGTACTTTCACATGCCAGTGAAAAATGTGGTTAAAAAATGTAATTCCTGTACTCATGAAAGGGGTTAGGCTGTGTTCCAATCTTTCTCATTGTAAAATAATTATATGATTATAATCGCCCAAATTCAATTATAGATTGAGTTTATAAAACTAATTGTCATTAGGCCAAAAGGTGATTCTAAGTTTTTTATTGTGTTTTACTTCACACTAACTAGAACTTTGTCTCTTTTATTTACTCTGTGTGGTAAATAAATTAGCAGCATTAAACATATTCATGCCATGTTTTTGAATTGATTAATGATTATCATTTATAATCTTCTTTTAGTTTGCACAACAAAAATATCATTTTTAGATACAGTGTATAAAAGCCTGTATTTGTGTGTATGTTGTTGTACTCGTGTTTATGTGTTTTAGTTAGCGTAAACACATGTGTGAATCCAAAAGTGATACTACTTGTGGGAACATATTGTCCCATTAAAACAAACTGCAAGGAGAAATTACACAACATGACACCACTACATCCAAATACAGAATACTCGTTAGTAATTGGCTAAAAGGGACTGTGCCGTGAACACCCCTAAGTAGCAGATCTGTGTGTCCAATAAAGTTTCCCCATCAGCTGAGCTCAAGCTTTACAACAGACCTATCAGCAACTCTACAGCAGAGTAGGGGCTGTCAGTGGCCTCTAGTGGATCATTATGTTTCTGCAGAACAGCACATCAATGTTCCCCCTCCATAAATTAATCCTACATAACTACAAATGCCCATTTTCAATCGGAGCAGTCATTATTTCCTGCTTTATTGTCCTTGAGAAAGACTTAAATGAAATCCTCACTCAATGTTAACCTTTTTCCTGGATTATATCATCAACTTGCATTATATCATCAATTAGCATCTATGTATGTGATGTCAAAAGTCCTAGAATTCAGTCTATTTGTAACAAATAAGAATCACTATTTGATTTAACATACGTTATGTGTTACTGGTCAACTATCCGTTATTTCAGCACTCTCGTGGTGAGTTTTTTAATAAGTAAAGGAGAAAATAACGGTTTCTCTTTTTGAATAGTCTAAAAAAGGTTTTTGAAAAATGAAAAAACAATTAACTCAAGGTCCACTTATTAGTTTAAAGTTTAAACCATCATGAGAGTTTGTTCAGCAGTGAGATGATTTTTACCGATACTTAATATGTTCAATTATCAAATGACTTACTAGGATTCAATGTTCAATGATGGTTAATGGATGCCACTGGTTGTAATAATCATTGTTAATTAACATTTCGGTCCATCTATTAGATTTTACAGAGATTTCAACTCTATTGTCATTCTTAAGAACAAAACTTAAAAGCTAGTTTTCATGGACCTTGAGTCAAGTTTTTATTTTATATTGTAGGCTAATTACCTTATATTGGCCTTATTGTGGCTGTTGGGTAACCTTTTAAATGGTTTGTGATGTAGTGGCTGCATGCTAAGCTATTTGTTATATTTTTATTTGGCAAATTGACACTCAATGTATTAGAGAGAGATCCTTCTTTTTGAAGGATGTTGAAACAATGCTTTTCATCCGCTTTACTCCAGCAGCGGCAGGCTTGTGACAGTGTTGAGTTACAAGTTGGCAATAGCAACAAAAGCAACCTCAGACTACTTTATCACTGCTTCAAACCCCCCACCTAGTCTGTATTGTACTCACTCTTAGGTAGAGATAAACACTCCATGTGCTAGAAATATGTGTCAGGCTTCAGGAAGACACACACACACACACACACACACAGACAGACAGACAGACAGACAGACAGACAGACAGACAGACAGACAGACAGACAGAC
>NW_011358211.1:63205-111383 GCF_000735185.1 Notothenia coriiceps | reverse complement strand
TATCCCAAATCAGCACTTTTGAAACAGGAAGTGAAATAAAGGGATATGAGGCATGGCTAGAATGGGTGATCTTTTGAGCAAAACACTTCATAGACATGTTTTTTTATATATTTTTATATATCGGAGACCTATGCTATTGCCTAAAAATAGCATGATAGGTGACCTTTAATACACATGTTACACACTGACACTGCCTATTGATACTCTCACACCTTCTATTTAGGATGAGCTGCTGATAATGTTTATTTTCATGATTCATGAATGATATTTTTTATTTATATTCTCATCTTTTCCACCCAGACGTTCAGGTTGGTTAGCCTGCACTCTGAAAAAAACTCAGGTTGAAGTTTAATAATTTAACCATTGGGATATTTTTTTCTCTAACCTCTAGCCTGTTGCTTCTTCCCCTCGCCCATATCTTGGGGATCCAGTTATTCCACTAGACCTCCGGGGATGATTAGAGTTGTGACGGCTGCTAAAAAATGTAATGTTCATATCCTGGAGTCATGAGAGCTTCTGACACAGACACTGCTTTTATCATGCCTGCACAGCAGATGGGTTTTATATCTGATATAATACCTCATACTAATGCAGTGTCAGTTACAGAAATTACATTTACGATCACCCGCTGAAACAGAAACAAACTGTCCAGATGATACTTTATTATTCTTTACTATACCCAGTATCTTGTTTACCATTAATGTATCTTTATCTTTATGGCTCTATAAGTCTATACCAACAGGTTTTTCTTCAGTGTTGTTGTCACGCCAGTACACCCTCCTTATAAACATACCAAGAGTATTTCTCTTTTCTCCTGGTGGAGCTAAGAATCTTTATTATTAAAAAAACATCAATTTTGATACACAATATAGTATATATCTGTACAAAGGAATAGGCTACAGTGCAGTCTTCAGTGTGAGGATTGGGGATGGGGTTGTTATATAAGGAGCCTACATGGGGGAATTGGTGTCTACTGGTAGTTCAAACTAAATCCCCCAACCCTAGTCACTGCGCAAAGGCACGGCTAATAAAGTCAATATCTCACAAATATGTCCCTTTAATAGGCGCAATTGCTCAAATGCATTAACGATCCTTTAGAGCAGTGGTTCTCAACTGGTCAGGCCTCGGGACCCACTTTTTACTTTGTCAATAAATCGCGACCCAACATTTCGAACCACAATCTATTCAACAAAAAATCATGCTGTAATATATACGCTTTTCAGCATACATTATTAATTAAAGTGAAGTACGGTGCATATATCCCTTATATCCCTTCACAGAACTAAAGTATGCTTTTAAAAAAGGTTTAATGAGATTTTTTAAATACTTACATATAAACTACGCATTCTGGTACACTCTGAGAAGAAAATAAATAAATCTATTACTACCCGACATATTTATAATATTTTATGCCATTGTTTGTTTTTCACTTTGTTCTGACAGCTTGCTGCTCCTCACAGAGAGAAGAGCAAAGAGGAGATAGTCTGTGTGAATTACTTTAAATTGTGGGTAAGGGTCGACATCAGCAAAGATGTTTTATTGAGAAGATGATCACTACAACATAAGTTTTCAAAACCGTTTATGGTTACCGGTACTTCCAGTCCAACGCCTACTGCATATGTACAGCGTTAGAACATCGGGCCTTCAAAATAAAAGTTTGACTTTTTCCCCAAAAAAGAGAAAAAGGGAGTTTCAATTTTTTTTTTCTTCGCTCACACATCCGCGACCCACTTCTGGGTCGCGACCTACCGGTTGAGAACCACTGCTTTAGAGAGCACACTGCAGCCCTATCAGTTAACGAGGCTATTTACAATCCAGTCATCGTGGTACCATTAACCCTGAAATGTGCGGGTTAAGTTTGAATAGGTCAAATATCAATGATTCATTCGATGTTTTGTTGTTGTTGTTGTTGTTGTTTTGCTGAGTGTTTCCTTGGAGTCTTTAGTGTTTATGAGATGAAATACTCAGAGGCCTCGGCTGTGCTTTCAAAGCTTGTGTCCATGCTGGGGGTCTGGAACCCCGCCCCTCCTCTGGGATCCTTCAGTAAGGGGATGTATGTGTCGCTGTGACAGGAGCGCATGGCGTGGTCCCACGCTCCGGCTCCGCAGACATGTTTATGGGCAGCGGGAGCCGCCTCCAGCTCACCCTCGCCCGAGCGCAGAGCCATCAGTTCAATCTCATGCTTGGCAGCGGTCTCCAGCACCTGTTGCTTGTTGTAGAACAAAACAAAATTGTTGATGATGGGGTGTATAGGCAGCGCTATGGCTATCACCCCGCACAGAAAGCTGAGGGCAGCATTGCACCGACCTAAAGTAGTCTTGGGGTAGACGTCTCCATATCCCACCGTGGTCATGGTGATCACAGCCCACCAGAAGGACTGTGGGATGCTGGTGAACAAGGTCTCCGGGTGGCTCTGCTCCATGGTGTAGCCCAGTGCGGAGAAAAGGAAGACCCCCACGCCCATGTACATGAGGAGAAGCCCGAGCTCTTTGAAGCTGCTCTTCAGAGCAGATGTGAGGGTCTGGAGTCCGGAGGAATGTCGTGCCAGCTTGAAAATGCGCGCAATGCGCATTATGCGTAAAGCCTGCACCGCCTGCTGCACGTTGGCCAGCTCCATCACTCCTGTGCCGAAGGAGGTCAGAATTAGAACCACGAAGAAAGGCATGATTGCCATGAAGTCTATGATGTTCATGAAAGCCAGGACAAATTTCATTTTGTTTGGTGCGGAGATCAGGCGCAAGATGTACTCGATAGTGAACCAGCCGATGCACAACGTCTCGATGACCTCCAGAGTTGGGTTCTCCGTGAGGTTACCCTCCGAGTCCTCCACCTGCAGGTCGGGGATGGTCCCTACACACATCACCACGGAGGAGACGAGAACGAAGATGAAAGAAACTATGGTGATTATGTGCGCAGGCAGCGAGGACTCCGGCTTCTCCATCAGCCTCCAGAGGCACATCTGGAAGCGCTGCCAGCCAGCTGCAGACGGATCTCCCTCTCTGTCCACCAGGATAGTCCTCACTTTCTCTGCGATCTCTGCAAGTTCATCCTCTACCTCATTCAGGTGGCATTTACAACAGTCGTCCAGAAAATCAGGGTCGATCTTCCAGAACTCCATCTCCTTCATAAAACAAATTGGACAAATGCCTCGTTTTATGTGAATCTCTCCATAATAATACAGTTCAATTATACACTTAAAAGCTTTGGGGTCTCTGTCAAAATAAAATTCCTTTGTGTCCGGGTCGTAGTCGTCACATAGTGAGGATATTTCTTCAGGGGACTTAAGTGAACAGTCCACCAGTTCTGCCAGCCGCGTGTCCGGGTAGCGATTCAACACGTCCCCAAACAACACCTGTTTCACACCGCCGATGTTGACAACAATCTCATTCTCTTCACTGGCTTCAGATCCGTTGCAGTCTGCATACCGCGTCCTTTGGATCCCCCACATTTTTTTGACAACAAGTCCACCAAATAACAGCCCAGGTGATCGCGATGCACTGTCAAAGTGAAACACAAGTCACCAGAAACCCTGGTGCTGTGCGAAAAACATCCAAAACCCTCCAATCTGCGAGTAAATGATATATGTTTGCTCAGAGGTGACTGCAGCGTGAAGTGTTCTTAGCGCCACACAGTCGCGTCTGACAGAGAACAGTACGCCTGTGCGCTCTGAAAAGTTGGCATTGAAGTGCGCGTAATGTCAAGTCAGCCATAATCAAACCACTAGACTTCCGGTGAAAAACTTTCCAATAAAAGCCTATCTGCCTAAGTTCTTTTTTGCTACACCTCCAAACGTTCCTTAATGTAATTTGAGCCCCTCATATTTTATACTGTTCCATCTATCAGTTCACCTATCTTAATACTTAGCAGATGTCTCAAAAAACGCTTCCCATTATCAAACCTTTATTTTTGATTTAATCTAGTTTGCTGCATGTGTACAAGCTCACACATCTGGATCACTTACCTAACTTCAACAGACCGTCAGCACAGCCATAAGACCATTGAGTTATCTGGCCTTTACTGTTATCAACAGGCTTTGATTGCAACAAAACAGACCATGCTTTTATTTTTTAAGTCTATCCGTGTGTTCCGGTTGATATGTCTCGGTGTAGTTGTATTGACGCAGCGCAGTGAAGCCAGGCGCAGCACATTATAAATGTATGCTGCATGTACAGTAATGAATTGCGAAGTAGCAAACAGGAAAATCACAGACACGCACTCCGCTGGGCATCCATGTCAGCCAGCTCGACTTACAACTATAAGTTTATCGATTGATAGGAAACGCAACCAGAAACATAAAGTGTCTTTTTTTCACAACGAAATACTAAAACATGTTTGTTTTTGTTCATACCCGGACGCATTATCTATCATCCATTTTGAATGTATTGTAGGCTATTACCAAATAAATCATACGATTCAAAATACACAGAGGCTTAGTTAGTGAGAATATGGGCTCTGTAAATATAGTGCATCAATAACAATAATATTAATACATATTATTATGGTTGATGGGTTATTATTATTATGGCTATTATTTTTTGTATTATTGTTTTTTTTTTAGCATTATCTTGCAATAATTCATTAGGTTTTATATACTCTCCATTATAACTGCATAAATTCGATTTGTAACAACTTGAACTCTGAGTTATCTGACCAGTTCTGCATGTGCATTCAATGAATTATGAATGTTCTGTCAGACAGACCATGACACTACTTTGCTGGGTTGTCTGTCTCCACCTGGTGGCAGAACCTCCACAATACAGTATCCTTAATACTTCTGTTGTTCTGCTTTCAAAGTATGGTGTAAACTACTGATGATAGGAATCCTTTAACAAGTGATTAAAACAAAAGCTACAAAAAAGTAGGATGTGTTTGTGTTATGAAATACTGTCTCTTCTTAAAGCCAAAAACTACCAAAGTAAAACCTGCAATGCAGTGGAGTCAAGTCAGTGTCTCTATAGTGTTTTAACCTTCTGACAAGAGTAAAAAAACATCAAGTTAAGCTTTCATTTTTGGATTAAGATTAGTAAATCAACAGTGTATTACCGTGAATCTATCAAATGTGAGGAGAGAAGTATATTAAATATTGTAATGCTGTAGAGTTCACATTTGAGGTACTTGTACTTTACGTGAGGGTTTCCATTGTATACTTGTATACTACTCTACACGTCTACTGCAATTATACAACTGCTGAAGTAACTTTGCAGAACATGAGTTTGTAAAATGTTATGCATTGCTTAAAAACACACATCCAAAAACATATCCAAAAGTATTTAAAGGCATAAATTAGCTCCTCTCTACAAAATTAAATAATGGCTACACAATCAGTAATACAAATTCCAGTCCACACTGACAAGGGCTGTTTGTGAGTACTTTTACATATGATACTCAACCAATATATTTGATTATACTGGCAATACTTTCTGTCTGTATTTGTATTTTTGGTTCCATTACTGCCAATCATAATAATGAAAACACAACAGTGGCTTTTAGTAGCCTTTTTTATGTTGAATTTACTTTAAAATACACATGACTTTACTTTCTATTCTGTATAAACATGATGTACTCTTGCGTAACACAATAAGAGGTACATCCTTGTTTTAGTTAATGCATCTTCACTGATGCAATTTACATGCTCCCTTCTTTATCCTCCACTTGTCTTCAGCGTACCGGTTCCCCTTAAACTACACGGCGTTCGCTGATTGGCTGAGACGCAGCGTCGTCGCCTGTGGACCAATCAGCGTGGGCCACGGTGAGCTTTTCCGATGTACTTTTTCTGAGGGAAGCAGCAGCAGCAGTTTCTAACACAGAAGCCTTGCAGAGAGCAGCTATTAACCATGAGATCGTTTATACTTGGTGAGTGAAAGCATTCATGTAACTTATTTCCTGTAATTAAAGTAGTTTTTTTAATGTTTTAACGTGAGGTGTGCTGGGGTGTTTAGGCTACTGTGGTTAGCTCGAATAGCTAAGTGCACAGAACAGTGCCAGGCCTGCGTTATCGTTGAATCAATTGATAAATAAACGCCAATTTCACTTGCTGTTACATCATTCTGCATATAAGCTGTGTATAATAGCCTTACAATGTAATTTCAGTGCCAAGATCATTCCATTGGACACATTTGAGCATGCATTGTTAAGTAAACCTTGTTGTCTCCCTTGTCCTCAGGAGTGCTGGGCTGCTCCCTGGTCCTCTCTGCCCAAGCCTTTTACTCAGCCAGTGATGATGTTGTTGAGCTCAACCCCTCCAACTTCAACAAGGAGGTGCTCCAGAGTGACAGTCTGTGGCTGATTGAGTTTTACGCTCCCTGGTGAGTCCATGTAACTTTGGTGGCCAATATTCAGTGGCAACAAGTGCCCTCAGATCAACCTGGTAGTGGCACAGGGGCCATAGTTTTCACTCATTGTAGTTGCTCCTCCTTATAGAAACATTAACCATATGATCTGTGGAGACTGGTAGTTCCTCATTTGGTCAGATTGCATTTACATCTAAGTTTCTTTTCAGGTAATTCAAAGTGCAGGATATAATGGCACAGGATATAAACAATATTCAATGTGTTATACAATAGGTAGAAGTAGACAACATGCTTACACTAACACACTTTAAAGAAAATAACTTTCTTCTGAAAAGTGGCCCTTTTTGATTTAATTTGGATAACATGGCTGTCATGGGAAGAATCTGCCAGGTCAATAACATGAAAAAGCATGTTGCATATTTATTCAGTGGCAATAAAAGGGACCATAAAATGCTTTATATACCAAGAGCGAAGTCAATTGTGAAGTGAACAAGTATCCAGGAGATTTACATTCCTAAGCATGTTAACAGAAAGGGAAATATGTTATATAAATACAGGGTGTGTTGATATTCAGTCATTTATTTTGGTATTTCTATTGTAATTAATCACTAACCATCAATTTTATTCAACCCCCTTTCTTCTCTTGTTCATCACCACAGGTGTGGTCACTGTCAGAGTCTGACTGCTGACTGGAAGAAGGCTGCCACAACCCTCAAGGTAAACAAAACGCCTCAGGCCATCTGACATTTACCAGTCAAATCAAATATCAGTATGTTGTGTTTACTGCAATTAGCAATATGACTCATATGGGTTAGACCAGTGGTTCCCAACCTGGGGGGCGCAGGCCTCAGATGATTTGAGGCCAAATATCATATTTAGACTTTTTTTTTTACATATAATTGTAACGCAATACATGATTGTCGCTAAAAGCCTTGTCTCTACATTACAATACAAATATTTTTAAGAAATTGATTAATTAATTTTAATAAAAATTAAAGTTAGTACTGTAGCTAATAAAGGCATAATTCAAATACAGCAGTAATTCAAATACTTCAAACAGGAGTCATTTGGGGGGGCTCTTGGGAAAAAAGGTTGGGAACCCCTGGGTTAGACGATGGTACTTTCCCTAGATAATTGCAGCCATGAAAAACTAATTGAATAAGGAAGATATAATGGTATCAGATAAGCTAGAGGTATTATTGTTTATTTCACTCACGGCAAAGACAACATTTGAAGATGCATCCCGGTTGCGAGGTTCACAGCTCTGTTCCCCCTACGAGTGTTTTAGAAGTTTGTAGCTCAGCAGTGAGAATAACAGCAAACAGGCGTGAGGCGTGGGCAGATATGGGACTGTAGTCAAATATTAGTGAGTCTTGTTCTTATTTGAAAGTTAATATTATTCATTGTTTATTTCATGGAATGTGCTTTTCCGCACATAGTTATCACCTCGGATTTTATCTATCCAAACAATATTGTATGCGTGGACAGATCCTGCATACATAAGTGATTGTGGCACTTGTTACTGTTTATCGATGTGTCACTTCCAGAGTTTGTGAATCAGCACACCAATGTTCTGTGAGGAAATGAATAACAAGCTTGCTGTAATTAAAAGTTGAGACTGCACTCTCCAACGTGTCTGTTCTGAAATCCTTCAGGGTATCGTGAAGGTTGGGGCCGTGGATGCAGACCAGCACAAGTCACTGGGGAGCCAGTTTGGCGTCAAAGGTTTCCCCACCATCAAGGTCTTCGGAGCCAATAAGAACAAGCCAGAGGACTTCCAAGGTACACTCGACACCTCTGCACCAAAAAAATAGCTTCCGTTTTTTTTTTTTACATCTTCGAATCTAGAGTATCCTTATCAGGCCCAGCTAAAAGCTGTTTCCTCTTAGGAAATGAGTCGAAAAACGTAATTGCCTTTTAGGGTATTTTCTAAATGTTGGAGTTATCAGAATCCGGTTTATTACCAAGTAGGTTTACACATACAAGGAATTTGCTTCGGTGTAAATGGTGCATACAAAGACACAGAAGAGAATACGTTTATTTTTACAAGGAGCAAAATATGGTGCCATTATAAAAACTATTGTAACAAATAAAAATACCGTACAAATACTATATTCAAAGTGGAGAATTTTGCAGATGTTAAAAGGGGTTGTGCAGGATTTACAGTATTATAAAGAACAAGATATTGTTTGCATGATGTGCATTAATTTAATGTTTTTATGGGGTGGATGGTAGTCACTGCCAGGGGGGGTCCCAGGCCTTGTTAATGTTTATTGTAACAAAGTCTTTAAGTTTCTATAATACATTTTTGGTTGGATTAACTGAGCCCTGCATCTCTTTGCTCTGCAGGGGGTCGCACTAGCCAGGCCATCGTGGACGGAGCGATGAAGTCTCTGAACAGTCTGGTGAAGGACCGGCTGAGCGGAAAGTCCGGCGGCTCCGGGTACAAACAGGTGAGCTCCAGCAGGGATCCTGGGGAGGACATTTCTGACTCAGACTCATTATTTAAAATGAATAAGATCAAACACTTCTGATAGCTTTGATGAGTGACTGTCCACTGCCTCCCAACAGAGCGGTGGCGGTGGTGCTGGCAGCAAGCAGGATGTGGTCGAGCTCACTGATGACAACTTTGACAAGATGGTGCTGCAGGGTGAGGAAGTGTGGCTGGTGGAGTTCTTCGCCCCCTGGTGTGGACACTGCAAAAAGTGAGTATGGTGTCCAAATACTGCAGAGCTAATCAGGGTTTGTTTGTGCTTCTCGAAGAACTAAAATGCGTTGTTCGATAGACTAAGCAATGTTTCTTTCTGGATAAAATGGCCCAGTACATCTGGATATTCCACGGACCAGATTGACAACACTGTTGGAAGTATTATTCAGTAGACTATTATCTTCATTAAAACTGTTTCTGAGATCTGAGCTGTTTTTATTTCTTTAATGTGACACCACTCTGGAACTTTTTCTACGTTGGAGGGCAGCATTTCAGAAGCAGATGTTTAAGAAAGAAAACGTCTTTATAATAAAAAAATTCTTTACTGCTGAATTATTCCTTTCAGTATATCATGTGTGTGTGTGTGTGTGTGTGTGTGTGTGTGTGTTTTAAGCGTTGCTCTCTTTTGTGGTCCGCAGCCTGGAGCCTGAGTGGACAGCTGCAGCCTCAGCAGTGATGGAGCAGACCAAGGGCAAAGTTCGCCTCGGAGCGATGGACGCTACCGTCCACCAGGCGGTGTCCGGCCGCTACGGGGTGAGTGAGGAGTCACTGTGGGGCAAAGTTCTGACAACAACTACTGTTATGAAAGTCAAAGAAAAGTTAGAACGTCCTCCTTTTTCATGATACATGTTGACCACAGTTATTATGCTTTTAACCTTGGTTTAGGTTAAACAAAAATTAAATAGCCAAATTAGTCTGAACTTGATGCGGTCACCGAGCCGTTACACAAGCTGTCAGATCTGTTTGCACGAGTTGGTTTGACCTTTAATCATCCCTGATGGTCTAATCTGAAACCTTGGTACTAAATAGTTAAATGAGTGTTGTTGTTTTTTTTTATATAAACTCAAACATAGACTTTAAGAGAACAAAGCGATTTAAACCAGGTGTGCAGTAAGTCAGAACATGTATTTTCAATCAGGCCTGAGGAAATCTAACTTGTTAATGATTTTTTTTTTTCTCTACTTTTGTATTTCTTGCTCAATGTCATGCTGTTCCAGCTATTGATAACATTTTAGTTTAAGCAATCATTGCAACATCAAAATAAAAGAAAGGGTATTTTACCAATGCTGAATCTCTAGTTTATTATTAATGAGCAACTGAATCAATGGCATTTATTTGCAGCACTGGAAAAATATATGCGTCATGTATTTGTAGATCCGTGGATTCCCCACCATCAAGATCTTCCGTAAAGGGGAGGAGCCCGAAGACTTCCAGGGAGGTCGCACCCGAGGAGACATCATCGCCAGGGCTTTGGATCTGTTCTCTGACCACGCTCCTCCTCCTGAGCTGCTGGAGGTCAGTGCAATCGCGAACTTGCGTCATACATTGGTGGATGAAAGTTTATAGTGCTGACATTAGACTATATTCACAAAAGTGGTCGAGAAGGGCCAAAGTAAATCATCTAGAGGTGATATTTTTTGCATTTTTTAACCACAAGGGAATCCCTTTTTTAAATATATTGTGCTACTTAGTTGATTAAACTAAAGTTCATTCTACCAGCAATTAAACATTCCAGTCAAACAAAAAAAAAAATGATATATCTGTGAAGTGTTGCACGATAACACACTAAAGACAGACATCAAAGGGGGAAACAATCTCATGGTTCGACCCTTTGATGTCTGTCTCTACATGAAATCAGTTCAACTAAATCAGTTTATAATGTTAATGTTTTTTCTCAGATCCTCAGTGAAGACACATTGAAGAAGACCTGTGTGGACAGTCAGCTGTGTGTAATCGGTGTCCTGCCCCACATCCTGGACACAGGTGGGACCAGACACAACTCTCACCCTCAACATGTTGTACCGTTCAGAAAATAACCTTAAGTACTGATCTCTAGAATTCACCTAAAGAAATATCTGTTAAGTCACTCTTCTAGAAAGAGGTACATGTTGCTAATTGAGGCTACGGCCCGCTGACGAAAGCTCTTGTATTTGCAGTATTACGTACTAGATGTCTGTGATGATATTCCAGGAACACACCAAACTCCCGCTTTGTTTTCAGTATCTGCTAGAGTTGCAAGTGAAAGAGACGACAGACAATCAAACTTAAATAACTATTAAAAGTGAGATCTAAAAATAAACCTTAAATCAACACGTATCACCATAGATGGCGCCAAAGCGAACGCAACAGAGATCTTTGAGATTTTGACACTGAATTAAAAACAAAGCATTTCATAACTTTAAGATGAATTAATTACCTTATGTTTTTTCAGCTCAAACTTGTTTAATTGTTATACTGTGTTATTCAATAGCTAATCCAATAACTGCTGAGATCTATTACAAACAATTCTTGACTCACTCGCTCACCATCCTCTGTGTTTGTATCTCACCAGGCGCAGCAGGTAGAAACGGATACCTGGAGGTGATGACGAAGATGGCAGAGAAGTACAAGAAGAAGAGTTGGGGGTAAGACTGATAGACCAGTCACAGGTTTTTATACAAATGACCTCTTTATGACTGTGGCTAATAGTCTGTGTCTCTCTATCAGCTGGCTGTGGACGGAGGCGGGCACTCAGATGGAGCTGGAGGCCGCTCTGGGGATCGGAGGCTTTGGTTACCCGGCCATGGCCGCCATCAACTCTCGCAAGATGAAGTTCGCTCTCCTCAGAGGCTCCTTCAGTGAGACGGGCATTCATGAGTTCCTCAGGTACATTTTCTTTTTTTAGCATTACAAAAATATCAAAATAAAATGACGCCTCAAAGCTGAATGATGTTGTTCATGTTCTCTTCAGGGAGCTTTCTGTGGGCCGTGGCTCCACTGCCACTCTGGGAAATGGGTCCATGCCCAAAGTTCACACTGTTGCACCATGGGACGGCAAAGATGGACAGGTGAGTGGGATCAGACCAGAAATCACATGATGGGCAAAGATGGAAAACTAATGACAAAAGGTTTACAGCTGTTTGACAGAAAGCTTGAAGCTGGGCAGATACTGTATGTTTTATTTATGATACATTAGTTTTACTCTACCGTTCTGCAAAGCAAAAAAATGCCGGCTCTTGTTATATTAATCAGAGGACCGGGTCTTGAGCACTCCACTAAAGATTATTCAGACAAGATAACCTCAACAATATTGAGTAAACTCATGGTAGGCTATGGTATGTCATAAAAATACCATACAATAAATATGAAGTATGCCAAAAAAATCTAAATATAGTAGGGTAGGTCATAGTATTGTATGTGATTAAAGAAAAGTCGTCAGTGTAGTTAAATGCCAGTCAAAGTCAGTGTATAGTCCTGACCAAAGTCAAGAAAGCTGACGAATGAGTGTCATGCCTGAAAGACATCAGAGGGGGGATTTAATGCGTACTGCTTCAGCCTTAGCTACCGCTACCTGCTCCTTGCTGCATTCATGCACACAGAAGAGCAAATCAGGATATCAATAAATCATGATTATGTAATATGGTAGTTGGGAGTTCTCTACATGTTGTTTCTTTTTGAAAAGTCCATGTGTGGTCATTCGTCTCTGCTAATCTGCTAATTTAGATTTTTTTTTTATTCGAAGTGAAATTCTAATCCCATGCTTTGCTAACAGTCGTCTTTGATTATATTCTGCAGCTTCCCGAGGAGGAGGACTACGACCTCAGTGACGTCGACCTGGATGATGATGAGTTTTTGTCTAAAATTGAGTTATGAGCCCAAAGGGGGCGGGACCTGATCCAGGCCGGCAGGTGGAATCTGGTCTGATCCGGTCCTGTGCGACCCGCCTCCTCTCTCCTGTGGACGAATGGGAGGCCCGGTCGCCCAGTTACTGAAATTTTCCAGAAAAGACACAAGAGACACCTGCCGTTTCTCACATCTGTCAATCACACAGGACCAGGAGGGAGGGAGGGAGGGGGGGGGCGCGCTGTGTCGTGTCGTGTCCCTGGAGTGACCCCTGCTTCACATACCTGCTGAACGTCACTGATTTAAATGGCCGCCCCCAGCTGAGGAGAGGAGGGAGGAGGTTCTGAATGGCATTTCAGTGGTTCATTCAAGTCTTTTTCAAACACTGTTCCCCTCTCCCCTCCTCAGCCCTCCTTTAAAAAAAAAAAACCTATTTTAAAATGTGTACTTGTCAAAGTAACACTTCAATAATCAACCCTAATGTGACTTATATTTTTTTTGTTCTCTTTTTTCAACCCGTAAGTGAGTCTTGTTGGGTTTTCCATCATGTCTTTCCAGGACAAGGGGATATCGTGGGACTTCTTGTGTAGATTTTCTTACACGACTTTATTTCATTGTGTGAAAACAACATTTTTGTTACAAAAATAAAAACAGATAAAAACAATCACAGCCTCCTTATTTACGTAAACTGTTACAAAATCAGAAATCTCATCACAGAGCGCATGCAATACCAAATGTAGAAGTTGTCCAGAAGAGCAACGTGACATCCTGAACAACAACGAGCCGTTTATCAACACAGGTAAAGTTGAAGTGATAATTAGTTTCCTCTAGGTGTAACATAATGGGATTGATAATACTTGCAAGCATTTTCTCCAGTCAGTATAAATATATGATATGGCACTTCACTTAAGGAGAACAGGTAAAAGCCATTTCAAGGCAAGGGAGCTTTGGAAAAAGCGATATAGAAAAATACCTCTACTGAAGCACGTCAGTCCACAGAGAGGGGGCCACATTGACAAGAGAAATATTCATTCATGTAAACAATAAGACTAGGAGTGTTTGAAAAAGGAAAGGATTGTCTGGTGAGGGGGTCGGATTGTGTTTCAGTGTGTGTGTGTGTTATTGTCTCTTTCCTCCTCAGAACTGACGAGAGGCTCCCTGATCCGACTGCAGCAGTCTGACAATAGACGGGTCGCTCTTGGCACCTTTAATGAACTCCTCCAACGACAGTCTACCTGTGAAGCAGAGACCCAGAATAAAGGATTCAGTCGCAGGCAGTGGAGCGTGTGATGGACGGGTGAGTCACGCAGAAAAAAGCCTCCAACACCTAGCAGGAAAACCTCTGATGGTTATTTCAGGCGTCGGTGCCTTCAACATATTCTCTGCTACCCCAGACAACAGCAAAGGCAAAGTGTGCTACACTTAGAAAATAAATAACAATGAACTTGCAGTGACATGTTATGACTGAATAATTGAGTCATAGCTGACAAATCAACCTGCAGCTGAGTCTTATAATTCAGGGTGCACTGATTTGAGAAAAATAGGAATTGGCAACATCTGTATTTTATTGTATATATCAATATTACTGGTTCCAACTCAAAGAGCATGACACATATTTAAAATTATTTTTATCAAATTATAGCAAAAATTATTCCAATAAAAATATTATTAATTAGAAATATTATCATATTATATGGATTTTTAGATTATAAACAAGGGGTAACTAAATATTCTTTGGAAGCAACACAATTAAAAAATAAAAAAGAATTAATAACTACAAAAACCCGTCATAGTTACTCAAAATTAAATGGTTTAATAGTAACAATGTTCTTGCACTATTTAAATTTTCAACAATATATCTTGTATATTGGTAGTGTGTTCCACCGACCAATAGTCAGCATATTGCAATATTGCATCATTTGTTTGAGTGTTCGACCACAAAGATAAAATGCAACAGTTGACCGTGATTGGTTTAAAAATAAATACCGCTCTCCGTCACACAGCATCTGTGTAAATGCATTAGGAAGGCGTGTCGGCTGCAGCTGTGCCCCCAGGCCTGGTCTGCTGATCTTATTAAACTTCAGACACACAGTTTGACCTCCAGACTTCCTGGACCTCCTGCTTCAACACACACTGCCCAATGTCAGAGGAGTGGCTCTAAATATCTTACAGCTTGTGAAAGGGTTAAGTCCACGGCACATGGCTGCAGCGTCACCTTTTCACACTAAATGTCAAGCCTCTGACGTCGAGCTGGCTCAGCAGGCCGAGGTGCAAAAGGCTGTTAATTATCTGCTGAGTCATGTTATGTCACGTTGTTACATGACGTCCTATTCTCTGTCAGTGTCTTTCTCTCTCTGTCCTCCATCTTCCAAATGTCCTGTTGTTTTGAAACCTGCTCTGTGGCGGTCATTGTTTAATGTCAAAGATCATTCTATTTAAGAAAATTGAAAAGTTGATTTTTAATTTAAACAACAATACAGAATGGACGTGAGACGGGTGATCGAAGAGGAAGGCACTAAGACAGGCTACATGTCAGGATGGGTTGTTTTTGATGATGTTGTTTTGCCTGTTTACACTGGGGTAAAAAGTATGAATATTTATGTCCAACTTTAAAGGGTCGGTTTGGGCAAGTATTCACTTCTTACTCCTTATTTTTACGAAAAAATATAATCAACTTCTTCTATTCTTACCATCATTGTCAATGTCCATCTGTCTGAAGATCTTGTCCGTCCTTTTCTCCGGGGTCGATTCATCCTCAGGCATCTTCATCACTGATGAGACCATTTTGTAAATTGCCTACAGAGAGGAGTGGAAACGATTGCTGTTATGAGCATCTTTATTGTGTCGTCTGGAGAAGCTTTTAGGAACAGAAGATACAAAAGAAGTGTTCCCACCTGACCCGTTTGTTACATCTGTCTGTCTGAAAGCTTTGACCTGCTTTCTGTTGCTACCTGGTAATGATGCTGCTTTGGCAACTGAAGCTCATCTTGCTCTCGCAATAACACACTGTGAACATTTCTCAGATGCATCTATTTGTATCTTTTACAGCTCAACACTTTTTCAGAATCATGTTAAAGGTCTGGGATGTGAGAGGTGTTGTGGAAAAACAGAAAGCATTCACTGATAACACAAGCTCTGATGCTTTTGAGTTTTTTGCACATTCATTTGTATCCACAAACAACGTACTGAGCCAATATTGATTTGGGTGCTGCAGGCTGCTCGGCTCACCATATTGGGAGAGTAAATATAGCCATAGAGATAAGAAAGAAAACAGAGAGGGCAGCCTGCATCCATGATGTGAGGAGAACATATCAGAAAATGACCTCTAAAACAGTCTCAACACAGAAAGCTCTGGGACCAGTAGTGGATGAATCCATATTTGGAAACTGCTCTTCAGATAATTGATTAATTATTTCAGTCATTTAGCAGCAAATGTATTAAGAAGTCCTCAGCAGCTGAGATGTGAAGGTTGGCTTTTTGTATGTATGTTAGGGCTGCTCAATTAATCGTATTTTAATCGCAATTACGATTTTGGCTTGCAACGATTATGAAAACCACATAATCCGAAATAAAACGATTATTATTATTTATTGGTTTTTCAGTTGAATTATACTTAAAGTTCAGGGTAATCAACAGTTTTTTTCAATAAATTTATGTTTTCAAAGTAAATGGATATTCGTTTTTAATAATCGTCATATCAATTATTGACCCAAATAATTGAGATTATGATTTTTGCCATAATCGAGCAGCCCTAATGTATGTTTTAGTAAACTGAATATGATCAATGAATATATTTTGAGATACCATTTACCATGTTGTTTCGTTTGCCGATACAAACAACATAGTACCCAACACATCGTTTGTTTGAATATATTCGACATGCTGTATTATGTTTTATTTTTTTATTACTTAGACGTACTATACTATGTTTTTGTTTACTTTTATTATTAAATACTAGACTTTATCGTTTTCTTTGCATATTTTTGACATACTATACTGTTAAATCAGACAATTAGTTAGTTGCAGCTTTATTTGGAATTCAAATCTGTAGAAAGTAACCTCTGTGTGTAGCCTTAAGTCTGGAATGAATAGAAATGATTATGGATATACTGTATATTTGTTTGAAAATGTACTGATAAGATCCATCATAGGTGGAAATAATCATTTGATAACTAGTCAAAACATTTAAATTATAATTTGTAGCATTTGAGTAATCATTGTGTAGTATCAGCAACATTTTAAGTACTCATGAAAGACAGATAACAGAGCCTCATTAGGTTGCGTTTATATCTCAGAAGGGGCAGAATAAGGCTGATCTTGACCCAAACTAGACAACAGATTGATATATAAACATAGAATATACAAACAATGAATAATACAGTTTATCCTCACCTGAACTATCTCCAGCATCTCGGCCCGGCTGATGTATCCGTTCCCGTCCAGGTCGTACATGCTGAAGGCCCAGCGCAGCTTCTGCTCCAGCCCGCCGCGAGACGTGACGCTCAGGGCGATGATGAACTCCCTGAAGTCGATGGTGGCGTCCCCGTTGGTGTCGAACGTGCGGAAGACGTGCTCGGCGAACTTCGAAGCGTCTCCGTAGGGGAAAAAGTTGGCATAGATCTTCTTGAACTCCTCCACGGTCAGGTGTCCGGTGGGACAGTCCTTGAGGAAGCCGCGGTACCACTCCTGCAGCTCGTGATCCGTGAACTCTGTGTTTTCCCGGAGGTCGTTCAGGACCTCGGGCCGCAGCTTGCTGTTCTGTTTCCCCATGACTCAGCGCTCTCAGGACGGCAGGCGGGTAGCTGGTGTGTGGACCTTCTCCTCACACTTCTCCTCTGTGCTTCTACTCTCCTCGTGTCCTATGCTCTGCCTCCTCTGCTCCTGCAGGTGACCAACAACGCTCATTAATATCCCTGTATGAGTATCATAAATCATTCATCGGTTCAATAATTTCTCTCGGCTTGCAGCGGTGTTGTATCGTAAAAAGTGTGCTGATGAACTGCCAGGCTGGGGGAGGAATCTGGAGCAAGATGTAAGGAGGTTACAATATGTGTGTCTATGTGTGCGTCTCAGTGAATACACTATTAATTCTCCAGCAGGGTGATAATCTATCGACCCTTAACTGCATGGTGGAGGTGGTGCAAGTGTCCTGGGTCATTTTAATTCTCAATTAATCCACTTCAATAAAGGTCAGACTGATACCGACTGTTGTTAGTGAAATGGTCAGACATCCAAGTAGACCCCCTCACACAAAACTACACCGACTATAACACCTCTTGTTGTTAAATGGATCGCATCAAGCGCTGAACCCGGGTGGACAGAGCCTTCTCCGTGGCTGCCCCCTCCCTCTGGAACTCACTCCCACAACCCATCAGAGACAAAAAACTCAAAAACTCACCTCTTCAATCTGGCTTTTAATGTGTGATTGTTGTTGTATTGCTTGATTTTAATGACTTTAACTATATGTATGTGTTCTTTTCTTTTCACTATCTATGTGAAGCGACTTTGAGCACCTGTAAAAGCGCTTACCAAAAAAAAAAAAAGATCTTTTTTTTTTTTTTTTTGACTAAGTGAAAAAAAAAAAACTATGTGCAGTATATATGCCGTTAAAAACTGTACTTTATATACCTGACTGCTAAATCCTCAGAACTGTTACAGGATGTGTATTTTTGTAAAATGTGTAACTTTTCTATTGTAATTTTTTTATTTTTTATCTTTAGTACTTTTTCTATGCATGCTTAGGTAACATTACGCTGTCTTTGGCTCTTTTCTGCTGTAACAATGTACATGTCCCCTCTGTGGGACTAATACAGGGATTCTGATTCAGCTCAACAATAATCTGTGAAGGTGGAGTTCAGACACTGATTGAAGATGGAAAGACAAATGATGGATACAAAAAATACCAATGTAAACAGGGAGAATGAACCATTTGACCACCTGGGCCTAATCACCTCTGGCTTCTATCTAAATCCGTTACCATGGTTATATTCTGCAAAATGGGTTTATTCATGTATGCAGGGGTACGGATGATTGAGGTTATGAGGATGCATAAACGCAACACATCCAGGGTAAAGCCATAACAGCATAATAAGGATTAGATGGGACACTGTGTGCATGCAAAAGGTTAGGACACTTTGGGCTGCTTTGCTTTTTAAGTTTACAAACAGTGTGGTGGGGGCAGATGTTATTTCTCGAATAAGAAGAAAGCACTTTGGTTTCTTAGTAAGAGTTGAAGAATTGAAAAAAAAGTATCCCTTGTCAGCTTATCCTCTTTTTTTGAAAATAAAAGGAAGACATTTTGCAAAACCTGAGCAAATCTTTTACAACACGACTCTGGTTAAGTGTGTGGGAGGGACAGAAAGAGAGATGTGCGGGGGCAGGGAGGAAGAAAGAATGGAAAAAGTATGACACATAGAAAGAAAAACTATTTCCAGCTAATACCAGCGGTTCAATTACATAATCATTCTTCTGAATAACACCTCCACTCTTCTGTGTTACGTATAATGACTTTACGGGAGAGAGAGAGATGTATTATCCCCATGCTCTCTTACGTTCAGTTATTGAAATCCCATTACTCCTGTGTTATTGGCAACAGCACGATTTTATCGGGGCGTAGAATCAATGAGCTCAGTGTGAATTTGGATGAGGTTTTCTTTTTTACACACGGACGCCCTCATTACTCATTTTCACACGGGGGTGTCATTTCCTGCAATTTCATGAATCGCAGTCACAGAGTCGCGTGAGAGGCAGATCTGAGGAGCAGCCAGTGACATAAAGTCTTAACAATGTCACTGGGGCTTAAGGATGGAAAATAAATCAATGGAACCAGATGCACTTTAAATACAGCTCTCCTCCACAGTTCCCTTATTCGTGCAGATTCAATTATAAAATCAGCAATTCAGCAAAGGGCAATTAAAGGTTTAATAAATGTTGGAGTTGCTACAAAAACAACATATCCTAAATGAATGAGGCTAAACACCAACCGATGGAGTGTGAAAGGTTGTGATTTAATTGCCATAACGACAATCTCGCACTAAATGCACATTCTATGAACAATCTTGCATTCTCAAAATATTGAAATGACTGTTATTTTGTATATATTTTATTGTTTTGTTTTGATCTAGGTCTTAATGTGTGCATATGTCACATGTGTCTTTGACTGTGTGTATATATATACATTTGTTTGTGTATTTGTTTTTGCACAAATATTTTTATATACATTGTTTTTATATTCTGAATTGTGGGAAATGGTATTTTGATCTCTCTGTCTGTACAAACAAACTGGAAAATTGACAATAAAGTTGACTTTGATAATATTACATTTCTTTTTCAGTATAAGTGTTTCAAAATTTAAATTCTCCAAGCTCTGTAAGATTGTTTTTCTTTGAGCTAAATTTTCAGATTTGGCCAAACGGAATCCCTACAAAAATATAATATGTGATGTGATATGCTTTAAATCAGAGCAAAAGCCTTTTATTGCATTAAAATATCATAAGATTTTGTGGGGCCTTGTCCAACTCTGTGGCAACCTTTATGGCTTAACGTTGCAGGATTGACCAAGTAGAATAAAAGGGCCGCTCAGTCTTATATCACTATCTGCTGTTTAAACAGGGTTGTGGGATAAACTCCACACTGCCCTGCAGGCCGCCGTCCTTCCGCTCTAACATGAAACAGGATGAGGAAGAAGCAGCATCTCCTCCGCTCAGGGTCACAAGGCCTCTTCCAGGACAGCTCAGTGCTGAGTCGGAGCAGACACAAATATGGGCGTTGCTATTTCTTCCCTCACACTCACAAAACCACATGAAACCCGGAAGATTCCAGGCTGAAACGTGCTGCCATGATATTTCAAGGCCCTCTGCTGCTAAATTAAGAGTTGGCTTGTAAGAAGAGACAGTTATAATTTGGGGAGAAAACAGCTAAACAGAGTGTCTCCGGTGAAAGGAATGTTGGTTAAAACAAACTCGCAAAACAGTTTTAGAGATTCTCCTGGCGTCTGAAATATGCTCTTTAAAGCTAAACAAAAACAAACATTTCCACAAACAAATCATGGGTTACAATTAAAGCGTATTACATACGACTTGAGTTACTCATATCCTAGAATAAAAATTTGAGAAAGCAGGACAAAAAAAAGTAGCCTTCCAATCGAAAACGGGGGACAAGCGATGTTGTTTTTTCTTTTTATTCCTAGGTATTCACAGGCCTGCATTTGAGACGTCACAGGATGTTTTAGATGTTTTCACAGCTGGGAGCTGGGACAGTCATTTTTTTTTATATAAGGTTGCTACTTGTGTCCAGTGGAAAATATTTTTGAAATGTGGTCAGAAATAACTGCGAGATATTGTTGTGACATCTACATGACCTTCTTTGCAGAGAGAATCTCGCTCTCACTGCAACAGAATAAGTTGTCTTATAGGCTGTCTGTGAGTGTTGTTTGATACGCAGCAGCCCCTTGAAATCCAGATTTGGTGTTTGAAATGACCCTCAAATACACAGCAACTCGCCCCTTGTCCCCAACCCCCATAGCCAGTCCTGCTGTGACTGTATGGGCCACTTTTTCCAGCGGGTTCCCTTCCTAATGAGACTGGTTCACATGACGCTCCATTGCAGCAAGTATCCCCCTCCCCAGATCTTGTAAACCCCCAAACAGGCCAGTTTCACTGCCGTTTGCCATTCTTAGGAACGCTTCATTTCCTGGGTAAGGGCTTGTCAAAAACAAAGAAGGCCTCCACTGTTTTCCTAGATGCTCATTACTTCTTGTATTAGCGAAGAAGACATTTCAAAGGAAGGAAACAAGGGAGAGGTGAAGGGTGTGTGTTTGGATACATGCTGATTGAGCTCATTATGCTTCTGACTGTTCAAGGAAACAAGCTGTTTGGCAACAAAACAATTGATAGATATAGCCAATAGACATAATTAAGTGGTAGCTCTTTTGATTATCAGTGAACTGAGAAGATCATTTTGTCAGGTTCCTTCTTCTGATTTATAAATAGTTCCTGGTTGTCTATACTAAAACAATTATATGTTTGGTTTGGACTGTTTATCAAACTACACATAAATCACATACAACATTTTGAGACTGTTTGTTGAACTAAACAAGACAATTGAAGACCACCATAACCTGGCTTTTACCATAGGACATTATGATTTTTTTCATTATTTGCAGTCCTAGATTTGACAGAAGATGTATTATTAATTAACTCTGCAAACACATGACAGAGAAAACACTGATATACTGTAGCTTGGTGCACAGAAAGAAAGCATCATTTGTAGTGGTGTGTGTGGTGTGCTTGCTGTGCAGTGGAAAGGCAGAGCAGCAGGCAGCCTGAAGTTGTGTGTACTGCTCTGTGGTGCTAACACTGCATCAGGTGGGTGAGGCATTAGTCCAGTGTTAGAGGAAGAAAGAGTACAATTAGTTTTCCAAAATCTCACACGTACAGCACTGCTTCGTGGCAGTCTCTTTGAATTAGCGTCAGAAAAAAAACATGCAGTAGTTCAGGATTAAGTCCCCTGACACACCAGTCGTCAAGGCAACAGGATAGTAGTGCTAAGGCTTAAGAAAGGGAGACGGTGTAACTATCAATCAGGTCAGGAGATGAATCTGAAAATCGGTGTGATTGCATTTCAAATGTGTGACGTTGGTTTCAAAAATGGTTTAATCTAATAGAAACCAGACCATCAACTAAAATGATTTAATGCATCATTAATAGCTGTTGCTCAAATGATCATTACTGGAAAATCAGCACAGTTATTTTTATTTGACCAGTGAGGTTGAAAGGATGTTTCTTTTTGGATGGACTCTTCACATGTTGGCTTTGGTGTTGAATTAAAAAAGTGGGAGATGAAAAAGTGGGAAATATTAGTTGAAATGAGTTGCCGGGCAAGCATGCAGAGTTTTAAGGGATGTATAATTCCAGATTTTACAATGTAATATTGCTACTTTTACTTAAGTAAATACTCTGAGTACTCCTTCTCCTTCTGCCTACCAGTAAAGGAACATTTAAATACGTTTTTTGATAATGATTTCAAACTTGCCCAGCCTTACTCTGACTTCAATCAAATTAATGCATGAATATCAACTATTTCATTTGTATTGGTTTACATTATGTTTCAAGCTAGGTAGAAAGCTTGCCTTAAATACAATATCATTTTGCTGGATAACACTTTAAAACTTTTTTAGTTGAAGTGAGATGTAGGCTAGGCAGTGGTGGAAAGTAACGAAGTACATTTACTGAAGTATGGTACTTGAGTACACTTTTGAGATACTTGTACTTTACATGTGTATTTAAATTGTTTGCTACTTTGTAATTCTGTCCCACTCCAATTAAGACTTTTACTACATTTACGTTTGAACCTTTAGTTACTTTGCAGATATGGATTAATGATGTCTATAAGCAACACTTAAATTGGACTTTAGTTACACATGGAGTAAAATTCACAAGCTACCCTGCAGTATACAAATTAAAAGTATCTGAATCTTTACCAGCTTAGATTCACTTTAATGCATCGATTTAATAAAAATCATCTGGAATGGGCCAATTAAGAACTTTTAGTACTTTAAGTATATTTTGATGCTAATACTTTTGTACTTTTACTTAAGTAACATTTTGATTGCAGGGCTTTTACTTGTAACAGAGTATTCCTACACTCTGGTACTTGTACTTTTACAAGATTGTACAAGATTTGAGTACTTCTACCACCTCTGAGGTTTGGAGGGTGTAGCCCTTATCCTATAAACAGCCTCCTCCGTTATGGACACATTGCCACAGCAGACCAGGATACAATATGGAAGCACCGGAGATGACTGGACATAGCTTTAAACAGTATTTTATATATAAAGTGATGTAAACTTACCTAATAAAGGAGTCGAAAAGTCCTCTTCGGTTAAGCCCACTTTCACACCTCACGCCAACTTTAAGTAGCGAACCTCCTACTGATAAAACTCTTAACAAAAAACCAACACGGGAGTAATTAAAGATGCTCGAGTCGCTGTAACTACGGTGTGTCACTTTCAGACAGAAACAAGATTATTTTAACAGGCTAAATGTTATTTTTGTTTCTTATGTGTCGATTCTTCCTCCAGTCCCCTGTGTAGCGGCTTTATCGTTTAGTGGAAGATGTGGCACAGAGCTCGGTTTTCTTCCGACTTCCCCACTTTACAACTAAAGGGTTTTATTTTCCCTTCGAAGGCAATTTAACATTCTTGGTCTGAATGCTGGAAATAACTGCATCATTTGGAATAAAAGGAATGAGAACACGTCTCAAAAGTAAATGTAGCCATTAGCTAAAATGTAACTTATGACGGTTTAACAACTTCTTGTGCTAAAAGGAAACCCCCCACCGAAGACAGAATGGATCCGTCCACACTCACTGCTTCCATCGTAGAAACAGTCGCAGCAGCGTCCTGTGGAAAATTATCACTGGAGACTATTATTAGCACAATATCTAAAATAAACGGTTCACATTTGAGGGAAAATCTTGATAGTGTGACATGTACTGATTAACTTCACCAAATATACACAATACAATGCAGAACCCCATGTAAAACAGTTAGTATACAAATGGATTATAAGGAATTCTGGGATAAACTACAGTAGCCTAGGACATCATATACTGAATGATGTAATACCCCTATGATTGCGTACAAAGAGAAAGTACACAACAGAGAGAATAAACAGAAAGTGTTATAGTAGCAAATGTGTTAATATTATGCCTTCTTGGTGGAATTAATTACAACCTACAAACACCAGCATCATCTTGTGTTGGGATGAAAAACCCTGTATTTATTAAAGAACCATGTGGTACACGCTGAGCTAAAAAGTGGTATATCATAATGTATATATTATATAATGAATAAGGTATAACCTAATTAAAATGTTCCCCTGTATGATTTATCTCTCAGATCCTCTGAAGATGTACACTTTTCCATCAGTACCTATGACAGTAACCTCAGGCTATAGTGACACTGCAGGCAGGGCGGTGTGTATGTCAGCATTTCAGTAAGTGGATAAATAATTAACTTTGTGTGTGTGTGTGTGTGTGTGTGTGTGTGTGTGTGTGTGTGTGTGTGTGTGNCGGACCCACTTTGCTATCAGAAACAATGCCCGACTGTTTTGGATGTAATATGGTCGGTGTTTACATTAGCATCGCTAACACTCAGAGCTGACCTGTACTGGAGAGCATGTCAGTACAGGTCAGCTCTGAGTGTTAGCGATGCTAATGTAAACACCGACCATATTACATCCAAAACAGTCGGGCATTGTTTCTGATAGCAAAGTGGGTCCGCATTTCAGATATTACGTCATATCGGACGCAAATCTGGATCAGCTCCGTTGTTCCCCCATTTTTAGANAAAGGAGGGGGCTGAGCTCATGCGGGAGATTCTACCGGCAGATACTGCGGTGATGAAACGCCATATCATGGATTATCAAGGATTATTTCTGAAACAGTATGGAGCTCAAAGGCTTTCTCTCTTGCCGGTTATACCACAAGGTGAGTTCCTTTCTATTTCCTGCTTCTTCACACACATGCTCTCCAGTACAGGTTAGCTCTGAGTGTTAGCGATGCTAATGTAAACATCGACCATATTACGTCCAAAACAGTCGGGCATTGTTTCTGGTAGCAGCGTTTCTGATAGGGCCGTGGGTGTAAGTAAAGCCAGCCTACATTTCCGATATTACGTCATATCGGACGCAAATCTGGATCAGCTCCGTTGTAGCAACGTTTTTAGAGATTTGGGTACGGAGGAAAAGAGAGAGGGTTTTATTTTCTGATGCTGCGTGAGTTCCCTGACACACCGGGGACACATCTTTATGTATAAAATACATCAAAAAGTGTATTTTGCATGATAGGTCCCCTTTAATGCATTACTGCTCTTAGTTGGGTGAAACTTGAAAGGATGATTCGCATTCACACTGTGCCCCATGTTTAAAAATGATCTCTAAATTGGCTTGATGGGCACAATACTTAAAGGTTAGAGTTTCACAGTTTGAAAGATCTCAACTACTCTAAGTGACATTAAACGTTCTGCACCAAAAGAACAATCTTTAGAAACTACATTAGTTGGCACGGTAGGGGAGATATAATTAAAGTTTGACACATTTAATTCAGATGTCATGTGTCAAATGTCAGTGGTTAGATTCTGTAAATGTATGATTTCTATCAAGACTGTGTTCCTGTGCCCAGTCTCTTTTTGTGACATTTTATGAAATGTCTTGAATGTAAAAACATGCTTTGTGCATGCGTTTTTTTCCTACCAAATATGGGACCAATAAAAATATGGAGGCAGGTAGCCGTGATGGTTTGGGTGGTGGATGTATGGAGATATGTGGGATCATCTTTCAGCTTGCATGTACGTCACATAAACATATTTACACAGCCTCCCTAACGATGGACTCCTTCCCCTCATTTAAGCCAAACTGTATCACAGTGTTTCCTAATCCTTATCTGATATTCCTCTACAGTCCACATTAACTCAACTAAAGCAACACCAGTCATTATGTTTGATTAATTTTATAGAAGTGGATATTGTTCAAATATTATTTTATTTGTTGACAATTTGTTGAAGTATGCATTCTTAGGCCTACTTTTACCTTTTGGAGTGAAGTCCACATTTTAAATATATATCATTTATTTGTTTTACTTTTCTTTGACTTTAAGCATATTATTTTAAAAATGTGTCTGTTACTTTTAATACATATTTTAACCATACATATGTTAAAAGAACGTTTTTAGAAAATGGGAAGTATTTATCTTGTAATTATTTTTTATCGTAACGAGGGAATGTCTTTATGTTGCTTTGTGAAGGATTAAACAATAGCTTTTTTGCCTAAATTGGTACCTGAAAGTAACATTTAAAGTGTGATTACTACAACAACCCACACATTTTAATCGAATGAAGAGGAGTGATACATCTTACTGCTGCCTCACTGACAGAGTGCCTGCTCATTGCATCAATCACTGGGACAGGACGTCAGATTGTTTGGAGGACACTCATTCAGTATCAGCTCTTTGATGTTTGATGTTTTTGAATGAGCAACAGTTTAAGTTGTGCCGCTTGAAAGACAGATCATGATGGAGGTCCGGCAGGTCTCCACAGCCTGTCCACCCACTCATGTCCTTAACAGCACTGCTATCTCTGCAGGCCAGCAGCAGATTCACACATGTCAAAGCCCGGGAGAAAGGCCTTTGTGACCGCTGACAGGCGGAGCCGGAATGTCAAAGGCGTGTATTGTGTAACAGAACAATGCTCCTCCAGCAGATGAATGTAAATACACATGCGACTTCAGGTTCAAATTTAGATATACAAACACACTGCATTGTACAAACATCCCCTCTCCTCTCCACCGCCTACCTTCAAGTTCACACATATAATTGCATACAAACACACTTCCTTACCCGTATACCCACAGCCATGTGTGATGCAGTGAACTGCTGCGATACGCTGGCTAATCACCAGTTTGTACACCCACATGTTGGTCATCTGCAGCATTCAGTGGGTGTGTAAGATGAGAGGTATTCCTGGGCCTTTAGTCAAAACTGTGCTCATTATCCCTTCACAAGAATAGTCAGAGTCATTGTGAGAATGTTGGTTATTATAGGCAATTTATTTTGAGACATAGGCTTTACTTTTAGTTTTTTAGACCATTTTTGAAGAAATGGTGGACAACATTTGTACTTGTCTCTTGTGCCTTTGAATTCAAATATGTCCGATGCCTGTCTATAGGCAACACAGAAAAGTCTAAAAAGATGCCTTTCTGTGTTCGTGTGTGTTCGAGGAAAGTTCTGGCAATTATATTACTTCCCTATTCTAGGTGTACTGGTATTTACATCTTGCTTTTATGTAGGAAGAATAATTAACGAGGCAAAGTCTATAGCATGCTATGTTTGTTTCCATATCACACTTTAAAATGTCATTATATCTAGTGTTAAATTATGTATCCGGCTCGGAGGATGCTGTGAATAAACAGGATATGACATTCTGCCTCAACCCTCAAACACTTTATACAATACACTAACAAGCATTATCACATTAGAAATACTTAGGTGCCATCTAAAGTGTTTAAGGCGATCAAAATGTTTCCTGAAACTCACGTGTCCCATCCAGATGAGTCGTGCCGATTGTTTTCTGGTGACGTACTGTCTTGAGTTATTGTTAGCCCAACCATTTTAATGACAGCATGGACACACAGAGACCTTTCTTGCCTCTCCCTGCTCCCCTCTCTGTTGACCTTTAGGGCGGGGATCTTCTTCTCCACACATCTAAAAATAGGGGAATCCCTGTAGGAAACAAATGGTACATACAAATGGAGGTTCATTACAAACTTGAGTTAAATTGGTTTTGCGAGCACGTTCCTAAAGAGTCCTTCGGTGTTAGGATCTTTATTGCTTTTTAATGATTGTTTTACAACTGTTAAAAAGTAACTGTAATAGGAGAAGAAAATTGTCCTTTCACATTTCTAATTTCAATTTCCACTATATCTGAGAGTTTCAGTCAAAAAAATTAAGTATTATGATTGCGTTTTAGACTGAGAAATCTAATAAAGTGAAATGTTCAAAGACTAAGATTTCCAATATGAGGAAAGAAAATAAGACCAACAAATAGAAAAGAAGAACGTTAGGCATTCAAAACACATCCAGAAGAGATTGCTCTCAAGGCCATACTAAAAGCAGATTATTTCTCCCCTCAAATGGTAGAAATGGGATATCTTTTATGGATTTATATCCTGCAGTAGTTGGTCAAACACATTCATTTGAATAAGAATATGTTTGCATAATGATATGGCTTAACAGCCCATCCCCTCCGTGCACTATCTCTGTTTGAAAGATATTTTCAGCTGCAGGAGAAGGAAAAGGTAGTATCCCTTATGTTATATTGGAAAGCAAGAGAAAAAACATGCTTTAGGAGCAAATGAGTTTCATTCTTTTAACAGTTTATGTATAAACCGCTGCGTAGGTGCAGCCTGAAGCACTTCGATTCAGGCAGAGAGCGGGATAAAATTGCATGACAATAATTACATACAATTTAATATTTCCTTCTATTCATATTATCTCTGTCCCTCCATTCTACGTGGCATTTGAAAGGTAAAGAAATGACAGAAAGCAAGAGTCCAAGGTCAAAACAGCAAATAAGAAGTCATGATAATGGCGTCAATGGCCTTTCCATTTGTCTCTGTATCCGTCTCTTTGTTCTGACACGTAAAACTACTCAATTATTCCCCTGAAATAATGAATGTCTGAAACTAAAGAAGTATCTAAACAGATTGACAGCTTAAAAGCCACGTTGACTTGATGAAAGACATGACTGCCAAGTTATAATTAAAAGGGACTTTTTTTATAACAATGTTTTCATGAGTTAATTTGTATCTCTATGTCCATGTATGCAGAAATCTTAAAGTGACTTTTGTGTGCAAATTAGCTGTTTGACCGTATTCTATAAAAGCAAAAAAACCTTCTAAAAATCTGCAGAAAAACCTATTTCCACATCTTCTCTTTCTACTAACCTTATCACTTCTCCCAGCAGTCCTGATCGACTCTTGCAAAATCATCACGTCTGCACTTTCATGGCCCCTGCAGAAAAGAATAACATTTTGAGTAGCTTATGCCCTGACAGTATATTGTTTCAGATGCATTACTAAATAGTCTTGCAGCTGACTATGCCATACTCTTTCAAGATGTCAATGTAAAGTGTTAAACATTAAAGCCAATTCAGTTGTGCCAATACAAATAGGACTCATTTCAAATCTATGACTCTGGCTCTGATCCCAGAGACTGACCAGTGAGTGCAGCCATCTGCTGTTTGCTGGTACATAACCCTGGAAAATGTAAGAAGTAGAATATGAGTAGAGAGATCTACCTATAAAAGAGATGTCACTGGTGAGCCGGTTTCTTTTTCGTAAGACTGACAAATAAAGATGTGATCTGAATCAAAGCTCCTGCAGAGAATTGAATGAGGGTTTTTGCAAACACTATAAAGTTCTGCTCAAAGACAGCGGCAGGAGAATACTGAGTGATAGCTGAGGGTGTACTGATACTGTGAGTGAATCCCCTATTTATTTTTAAACCAGCCGTGAGTATCCGAATGGATAACATTCGTCTTGTATTACCTTTGGATGATAATATAGTGTGTGCAAATGTGTGATAGATAGTGTAGACTCAGTAGACATAATATTCAGTGTGCAGAAAATCGTTCGCATAAAGAATATGGAAGAAAAGTTAAACGCTGCCCAGTCTCTGCGGGAGCTCTTGAGATTCGGCTGGCAAGTTCTATCTTCTTCTTTTTTCAGGTTGTTACCCGAGGCGAGTACTGCTGTGCCTTTTATGTGAAATAAAAACCCGGCGGCTCCAGGCCATCACAGTTAAATGCTGAGCCTCAAGGAGGTGATGTGGCCTTTACTCACTAAAGAAATGTGTGGTGGCTCCTACTTAATATCTCCATAACATCCCTGCCCTCTACCAGTCCACTGCCGCCCCAAGAAGAAGCCACGTTTCTGTGAATAAAAACTCAGGGAAAGTTATCCAACATCAGATCCTGCCTCGTGGAAAATACCTGATTATAATTATAGATTGAACAGTAAACCACGGAAAGCAATCAAACTGTAAATGAACTTGTTATATTGGTCGAACCCATTACATTCTCTCATTATATTCTATTGGTTTTGTTTGTTATTGTTTCAAAAGCCTACAAAACAGGAATGAATTACTGTCTAGCCTGCAGCGTGGGTCTGTTGTCTCACATTGAATCGATACAAAAGAAACACTTCATCTAAATAATGTCCAACATAGATGCCCACAAGCAGCTATACAAGCTATTCAACACACAAAATAACAGTACAGCTAGCCGTTTCCTCCTGCTGACAGTCTTTACGCTAAGCTATGATTTTCACCACATCATTCCAGCTTTGATTTGAAAGCCAAAGCGTTTAAATGATCTCCTGATCAAATATTCCTCTAAAGGTTAAATTCAAAATATCATTGATATTCAGCAGTGAAGGTCACACGAGTGATGCAGCACTGTTTCCCTCAGGCTTTGTTTAAACCAACTTCACAGAGGGCTGAAAATAATGTGAAATCCCTTCTTTACACTCGACTGTGGAGTTCCCCTGTGTAAACACTCACTTATGAATATGTAAATTAAAAGTGAGAAATCCTGATGTATTTATTCATGTTGTTACCCTGTAATGTATTATGTTGTGATGTTTGAATTGTTATTTAGTTGCGGTGTGTTTTGTGTTGCTTCTTGATTACTGTTGTGTTGACTGACTGCTTTGAACTGTCTGAAATAACACACTTCACATTTCTGCCAGTCCCCAAATGAACTTGGGCTTTGAGGTCCAAAGACTGCTTCAAATAACTTGTTCAAAGCCTGTTAAAGCTGCCTAAGTTTATTCAAAATCAATCCACCCGTTGCATTTTAATCTAATTATTAGAAGGCTATAAACAACAACACATAAAAGAAATAAACTCTGGCTCTCCTGTGTACAACGACCTGCATAATAAAGAGCTAAAACTGGGTCTGCTTACTGTCTGCTCCAAGTTGTTATTCCTTTCCCACTCGGTCACTTAGTTTATGTCCTTTGCTGTTAGTCCTCACTTAAATTTCACTGCATTTCACTGCATCAGCCATGTTTTAGTGGCCCTGTGTCTCTTCTGCTGATAAATGTATGGACATCTATTTAAGGAAATTGGCCTCGAGGGACCGTTGCCGTAGTGATTGATCTGACCAGCTCTTGATACACCTACCCCTGCTGATTATCTCATCCCCAGACAAGGATGTTTTATAGAGTGGAACATCCTTGTCCCGCAGTTGCTTGCGACAATGATTGCAATTAATTTAGGGATGTGGGGTCCTAAAAACTATATTTTTTAGGAGGGTGTAATTAGAGTTATAGCTATGACTTGTCTCTGTTACAACATTACTCACACATGTGAAATTGTGACAGCCTTGTATTATTGTAATTTAAGCCTTGGGTACCTGCCTCGGGCTAAAGTGACACTCCTTGTGACATTTCAGAGGAAAAATGAAACATCTCTCTAATGCAAAATGTAAGATCAAGGCTCAAAGATGGATCGCTGCAATGAAAGGGAAATTCCCTTTGGAGAGATGAGATCTATATCAAGGCTTTGGCTTTCAAAACAGCAACATAACAGATGTTTTTATGTCTACTTTAATATAGGTACAAGAAACATACTTTTTTTAAACTGAGCTTCTAATTTCAATACGAGGTATTCCATTTAACTATTTACAGAGATATTAAGAGAAAAGCGTCAAATGCATGTTTTTTAAAGTTAGTTAAATACCAAGAAGCATACTTTTACTCCTAACTGTGAGGGACTTAGTGTCAGGATTCTCATGTTATGTCACGTTTTTAGTTTTGTATATCTGGTTATGGGTGTTTTCCTCCTTGTATATTGTCTGGTCCTTCTTCCTGTGTTTTTCCTCCCTGTCGTTAGTTTCCCTGGTGTGTCTAATTGTCTGATTGTGTTCACCTGTCGCCCTTGTGTTTCTCCTCCCCTGCCCGGCTGTTTCTCGTCTTGTGATTACCCCTCTCTGTATTTAGTCTTGTCTCTTCCTGTGTTCAGTGTTGGTTCGTCTTTTGTTGTTGACTGTGTTCACCGGTGAGTGTTCTGTCTGTCCAAGTTCTATTCGTTATCCTTGAAATAAAGGTATAATCAGTTTAATCTGCATTTGGGTCCTGCTTCCTTCGCTCTACCGTAACACTTAGCATAGCAACAATACTTAAAGGGGTCCTATTAATCTAATTTTCAGGTTTCATAATGACATTGTTTGCCTCTNAAAAGTATTGTTTTAAGGTGAGTTAAATGCTGTAACTACATTAATAAATATTATTTCTGGGCAAACAGTTTAACGGGCCCTATTAAGCTTTGCTTGTGCCTTTGCCTTTTTGAACATTAAAGCATGGAAACATGGCACAGTAGAGGCAAACAATGTCATTATGAAACCTGANCCTTTGTCCTATGCTCTTTCTGCAGTGCCAATATAAGACCTTTCACCTGTTGTTGGGGGGGTTGGCGTGGAGCCTCGTAGAGCCTGCAGCTATCAAAACGTGTTCACAGCATGTAAAAACAAGGTCATGACTGTGAGTGAGAGTATGGGTCAATGATGAACGTTTTGATAGCTGCAGGCTCTACGAGGCTCCACGCCAACCCCCCCAACAACAGGTGAAAGGTCTTATATTGGCACTGCAGAAAGAGCATAGGACAAAGGGAGCCTGAAGATATTCCATGAGCTCAGTGGGAAAAAATGTCAGTGAGAAGATTTATAGCAAAGTAGGCTATATGGGGAGTCATCGAGGAGATTTAGACATCAAACAGTGAAGGAATATCATGTCCTTGTCTTTTGGGCCCAGAGGTAATTAAACTCCCTCGCCCCCTATTGTCCAATGCGTGGGTCACTGTGGGAGATTACAATGGATTGCAGTGTGGGGCTCAATCTGCTGTCCCCAGGAAGACAAATTACAGAGTAGGACACAAAAGGAATAGTGCCGACGGAAGTAGCTCGAAAGATTTTACCTCTCACAGCAACCTCGGATCAAAGCTCCAGGGATCGTACACAGAGCATCGCTGCGGAGGAATATTTACGTAGTAATTAGAGAGAGTGGAGGATGTGTTCAGTCAGATGAGAATGGTTGAAGTTGGGGGAGGAGTAAGAGATGTCAGTGATTTTCTTTTGAGGAGGCTATGAGCATGTCAATTAGATCAAAGCTGTTGTGTTTCCTGAGGGTGGGCTAATGACAAAAAACAGAAGGGGTCCTCCATATCTGTAAGGGGATCTTCAAGAACTGACACACTCTTCCGCGTACAAGCGAAAAAAAAAATCGTATTGCCGACAGCATGCAATGTCATTGTAATTTGTCATGCTGTAGGCGAGCATACAGATAGATATTGCTATAAATCAGTTCACTGACTTAATTTAGATATAAACTGCAGTCAAAGTGCTACCAACAAAAGACTTGGTTTAATGAACACAAATACTGTATACTTAAATTATGCAGCTGTGTAGCCTGTGAATTCCTTCCAAGGTTATCTTTAATAATGGCATCTTTTACATTTTAGATTAAATATTGTATTATTCACCTGTATCTGCAACTACAATGACAAAATAGTCTAGTAAAAAATGCAAAGTTTTCAAGTTAAATGTACTAGTTAAATTAAAAAACATTATAATTAAGTGCAGCTTTTGAATAAACATGACTATTTTCTTTAGAAAACCGCCCCCAGCTTTTATTTTGGAAAAACACAGTGCTGATGAATTCTCTGAATGGAACTTTTAAATTATGTCTGATTCAAAAACAATTTCCTTATACTTTAATTGCTTAAGATTGAGTAGGTAAAATAAAAATAATAAACAGCACGGCTGGATGCAGATAAACACGAAGTGGGAAATATGAACGTTATAATTGCTGTTTCATCTCTCCTAACATGCGTCATCACTGCTGTTTGTGTCTCCATTAATGTTGTGTTGTTGTCATGTGGGTATTTTTGGTTTGTACTTCACACTTTCTCCCAGCTCCGATATTGATGGATAAGCAGCTGCTACATCTCTTTTAGGGTTAATGTGTTCTCCATGTGGTTGCTGTGTGGGGATATTGAGAGGGCCTCCATCAACACATTTGTTCCAGCTATAAAGCCGGCTGGATTTGTAGCAGGGTGTTAAACGCAACGTCCATCGAAAGAGCTTTCTAATGGCCCATTTCCCTGGAGAGCGTGCAGCCATTTACAACAACCAATCTCCTCACCTCTCTTCCCAAATAATGAGATAATGCACCAAGGTAACAGCACATTTCTTTCCCTGTGTTTTTGTAGTCAAGTGCAGGGTTTATTTATGAGCATATCAGGATGAATACAATGCATCTAGGATTGTGATAAATGAAGATCTTGCTATTTTGCCACACTCGCCACCTTCAGCCGCTTAATGGCAACATTGATTAAACAAGCTAGATGAGGGATGTTAGTTTGTAGGCATAAACAAAATGCTGTCAATGCTAAGTAAAAAAACGTGTGGAGGTGTATAAAGGGCAGTGGGAGTGTTATACTGCTGTTAAGTGCTTGCATAATGGCCTCATGCTTCTGAAGGCAGCAACAGTGTGACTCCTCTCCTCTCACCCACCTCCAGGTAAGCTTTTAATGAGACTGCAACTTCTTTCTTAGATCAGCCCGAGTATAAACACACATAGCATCAGAAGGTGAGCTTCAAAGTTTCAAGGTGTAAGAACAGAGATGCACCGCCGCAGTGAACAAGTTAATGAACGCGTGTCTCGTTAGAGGGGAAACTTTGCCTTGGGAATGTATTTCTCTGTGATTAATTTTACCTCAGCCCACTGAAGTTACCTCGACTGCCCTGTAGGGACACTTTTTCATAAAACGGATGAGTTATGTTGGATGGCTGACTCATTTCTAATAGCTAAAGAAACATTCATATCCTCAAGCCAAAGGAGCAAAACTATACATCTTGTAAAGGGAGGGTTTGACATTCAGGTAAATTCACCAATTTGCTTTACTAGTGGAGAGTTAGATGACAATATGATACCAATCTAACAATTTATGTATGGAAAAAATGTTACTTTATGAAGCTAAAATCAGCATTCGGTTAGCTTAGCTTAGCAAAAGTGGATTTGACCAAAGGTAGTATACTGCACAATGGCCCTTTTGTGAGTGCTACTATTTTAAATAAATGATAACAAAAAATATGATTATAAATACGAATTATTACTTTATGATTATGAATATTATATTTGTATAATAGTTATTCAAATTGAAATTATTATTTTTATTTAACATTATTTTGATCAAGAACTATTTGTTATCAAAATATATTAAATATTATAATGTCTTAACATGGAAAATACTTATCTGCAAATGTGTTGTTCTGGAGATTTTGGGGGGCGTTGGCTGACTCATTAGCCATCATTAGTGACATCTGTGCAGGGGCGCCGCCAGGGGTTTTGGGCCCCATGACAAGACATCACATTGGTTACTTAAACATTTTTTTCTTAATGTTCTAAAATAGTTTGGGCCCCTGTCAGTCACGGGCCCTTAGAATTGTCCTAACTTTTCACCCTCTTAGGGCGCCCCTGCACCTGTGTGAAATACCTGGGTTAACTTTGAGAGCTGCATCCTGCTCCGAGGAAGGCGCGGGAAACAAGACATTTTGATAGACAAACGACGTCAGTCTCCTACCACGAACAATATCAACACCTGACAACCCGGGACATTTACACCGAAGACCGTGCTGTCTGAGTGGACCGTGGGTATCCTCCTGAGGAGCGGATATTGAGGATTCGCTCGCTCCCTGTGAGCTGGCAGTGAGTCAACAACCCTTTTCCTCGAGACAGGAAAGGTTGCATGCAAAAAAAAGACTAGGAACACGTTTATGTCTAATACAATTCGTATCAAAAGGGCTCATAGGCTGCTATTTCATATTCACTTTTATATCAAGAGTCTGACTCAGCAGCCCACCGCAGAGTGACTTTCTATTTAAAGCTGTTAAATAAAAGTGTCCATGTAAAATCAATAATATCCATATGAAATGTAATGGAGCATAAGTCAAAATGGAAATAATTTGTTGTAGATGTCCATAGAGAGATAAGGGAAGAAGATGAATATAAGAAAATTGTGTGTATTTCAAACGTATTTGTCAAATCATTATTGCACTGATATGATATGTGCTAATGAGCAGCACTCAAAGAGGATAATGTCTCAATTATTATAACACCAAGTCAGAAAGGCCACAGTCATTTCCAAGTGTTAGCCTGACCTTTTAGATTTCAGTGTCAGTCAGTCATCATTAGCTGACAGTACTGAGCCAGAGCGGCTCCATTATTCCAAACTAACCATTCTCATTTATCCAAGGAACAACCTGTGTGCCATTACACACTTGAAAAACATCACAGCCTGGGGGATAACTAAGATGGAGATTAAATGTCTCTCCCCAAAGAACAGCAATAGTTATTGGTTCACTTTCACCAAAGCAGATGTTTCCAACCAGAAGGAATGATCTTACTCACACTTCCTAACCCTTTAACCTCCAGGATACAATTCAGAGGTGAAATGAAAGACATACATTACACCTCTATGAGTTTACCCTTCACTCTTTTGGGAGCTTTTATAAATACGGTTTCATTTTCACAAGTACCTGCCTCTTGACAGGGCAATGTGTTCTATTTTATTACAGTAATAAATTACATTTAGGTTGCACTCACTGTGATCAAGGCTTGGGGACATGTGTGTGGATATTCAAACACAGAATGAGAGAAAGACTTAAAGAAAGAGAAACTTACATTTAAACACACCCAGCAGAGGTAAGCTAGAAGAATCAGTGATTGCACTGCCCACACACTCCCACGTGCTGAACAACATCATTAAAAACAAAAGGGCACGACTGAAACAATGCAGCAATCTGTGATGCAACCAACTCCAAGTGAGACGCATTCGTTGGATTAAGAACTCAATGGAAGAAACTAAGAAACCACAAGGAAGGAGGGAAGAACGCTTTGATTTGTTGCGATTCTTAAATGCCCATTTCATGTCTTGGTCACAGCTTTTGTTGGACCATGCTTTCCATTAAGAGAGTATGATTAACAACCTAGTTTGTCCATACTTTGAATTATAGTACCCATCATCTCAATGATGTGCATCACAAATCAATATAACCAGAATATATTAACGATCATCATTTGACTTGATAGATTTTTTGGCTGGGATCGTTTAGGTAAATTGTTTCTTAAAGTGGACCTATCATGCTATATTTGAATAATATAGTGTAGGACCATACCTATATAAGACATATTTATACTTTTTATTTTTCAAAATACCAAACAGATCATGCATTTTAGCCATTCCTCATTTCGCTGAATTGAACACTGTCTTTTCATGGGCTGATTCTGTGAGAACAGCACCATCTACAGGCCTGGCATATGTACTACAGCGTCTCCAGCGCTTTGGAACGGCAATGTCCGTGGCTGTCTCCTCCTGATTGGTGGAGTTGGCCCAATAGCCGTAGCGCCACTTCTGTGACGTCATAGAAGTGTTCAAATCTGGATCAGTCTGTATCAGATCCGTTGCAGCCCCTTTTTAAGAGATTTGGGTATGGAGGAAAATAGAGAGGGTTGTGTTTTCTGACACTTGGTGAGTTCCCTGGAACACCGGGGACACATATTCATGTATAAAAGATGTTTAAAAGTGCATTTTGCATGATGGGTCACCTTTAAATAGTAAATTCAGCTTTTTTATTTATTTTTTGTTGTTGAGAGTCTCACGCCACCCTGTCGGCTGACAATATCCCACCAATGGAGAGATCAAGTATAATAAATATAAAAAAATAATGCTGAATAATAATGATTTGCAAAGTTTTATTTCTGACATACAAACAGAAAAAAAAAAAAATCATTTGAAATAAGTTTATATCCAAATGTAAAAGGGTAAACAGAATTAATTTGCACTGTTTTTCATCACTTATTTTTGAGTCAGTCCTAGCTCATTGCGAGTTAAAGAGACCACTTTCCGGTCTTTAAGAGCTTCAGGTCCTGCACATGCCACCTCTTCCAAAAAGACGACATTCTGAGGATACACAGTGAGCCACTTCCACAGATACTCCATCTTCTCATCGCACACCCAGGGGTTTCCGCTTAGAATGACCTGGAAAGACGAGTTTCTGTCCAGCAGCCCCGGGGGTAAACACTGCAGCTGATTCTGATTGAGCATTAGAAGCTGAAGATGCTGAAGACCGTGGAGAAGAGTCTCCGGCAGCTCTTGGAGATGATTCTCCTGTAAGAACAGTTGTGATAGTTTGGGGTTGCGGGAGAACGTTGTAGGTTTCAAGGATCTTAATTTGTTACCAGCGAGGTTCAGTGTCTCCAGGCGGTGCAGGTTCTTCAGGACGCCTGGTTGTAGGTCTTGCAGATTGTTGTCACTCAGGTCTAGATTCTTCAGATTGGCCAGTTTCTGAAGCAGAGCGACGGGTACACTTGTTAAAAGATTTCCAGACAAGTCCAGCCAGGTCAGGCTACTATTGCCAAGAACCCACTCAGCGTCAGCAACCTCAATCAGGTTATTCTTCAGCACAAGACTCCGAAGTGAAGCGTGGCTGAAGACATTTGGAGGAAGATGAACCAGCTGATTTCCTGTCAGATCCAACTCGTTCAAGTGAGGAACGTTCTTCAGTAGATCGGAAGGAAGGCTCGTCAGGTTGTTGTGATACAGCTGGAGGTTGTTTAAAAGGGGCACAGCGCTCAAATGGCTGGCTGTGATACTGCTGAGTTTGGTTGATTGGATCGATATTCGACTGGTGTTGGAGGGTAAACCGTCTACAGGGAAATTCCTAAGGGAGCTCTGGCTGCATAGCACCTCTGCACCTGAAGGTGGAAAGGAACAGGAGCAGAAATCGGGGCAGGAGTGGGCGCATCCAGCCAGTGAAGAGAAGGTAAGGAACATCCACAGGTTCATCTTTAAAAAAAGAGTAAACATTCAGTGTGAGAAGCAGATTCACACAGAATCACGCAAACATCATTATCCTACTACAAAGGGTCACAAGTAATATCACTGCATTTTAAAAACAAATCATAAATGCATAATCTTACTTTAAGGGCACGGGAGAATTCCTTCGATTGTTGATCACAGACTGGGTTTTTATAGCTGAGTGAATTTGTTCCCAGCAATGAGTCAGAACAAAATGTTGCAAGAGGCAAACAAAACCAAGCAAACAAACCAGCTCATCAACCAGTGAGTGGTTACTTTTTTCTGTTATTTCCAAAAGTAAAGATGTTACCACACACACAAATCAATATTTTCTTTTCCCACTCCTGCCTGATTCTTATGCAGCACTACAGTATATATTATTGAGTGTCTTTGATGTGGGCAAAAATAACGGAATGAATGAGGTATTTTTGATTTGACGCTTCAATCCTTTTTTATTAATCACACAATGTTGGTGTTTATATTTCACTTTTAAAGAGCATACACAACTAACAGACCGACAATACTAGACAATTTTTTTACTTGCTGAGAGTTATAGGGAAGATCAATTCAATTCATTGTGAGGCTTCAGACATTAGCTAATTAGCTTATCTTAAATACTGGAAACAAGGGGAAACAGCTCTGTCAGAAATAAGCATACCAGCACCTCGTAAGCTTATTTATTTAAGGTATACTTGAACCACAAAATCATCGTTTGGATAACAATTACTCGCCCTATGTTTTCTTGAACTTTTGGAAGAAAATTCGTTTTTTTCCTCACGTTTCAACAGTGGAGAAATATCCAGAAGTGGGAGGAAATCCTTGACAAAATAAAGTAAATTGGGGGCAGCACACAGCAAAAATGTATCAAAACCCTCGCACGAGCATTTATTTATAGTTTTATGGTCACATACTAACAAACCTGCCTCCTTCCTATTTAAAACACTATTGCTTTAACAGCCTCACACTTCTCGTTTCTTGTCAGTGCGAGCCAACAGTGACAATATCACTGTCTATAAAGTAACTTTGGTGTCCCCATCAGAATCACTCAGTTATCATGAAAATGCAGCAGAACAATGACAACTCTGAGGTCTTATTATAAAAGGCCAAACATTTACACACATATCAGTACAATGATAAGTCTCTTGAAATGTGTTTCCTTCATTTTATACCTTATTTTTTCATTGGATGTACGTGATTTTGGCATGTCCCACACACTGCTCTGCTAACTAGTGTGTGGTGGTTAAATCATACTACATTTAAAACATAATTATATGGTTTTATTGTCCACAACGAGTTATTTAATAAAACAAGTCATTTTGATCATGTATATTCTATTTTCATAATAATATTGAACATTTTGCATGTGTCCCTCACATTTGCTGTCCACCCTGTCATTAAGGGGTAACTGCCCCATAAAAAACCCTCTGATGATTTCAGTGATATCACTACCCACCATGTTGTCTTTCCTCAATGGAGGTTTGAGACATTGGCTAGTTGCAAAGTACGTTTTTGAACTTGTATTTCAAAATTGTAATCATATTATGTGAGTAAAGTAGTTGGATGTTGTCAAGCTTAACATGTCCACTCTGTCATAGGGAAATGTCAATTAATATAAAAACATTTCAGAACTTCGAAATATATTTGTTAAACAATACAGTCACCTTGCTAACTGAATCATGTTGCTAACTGAAAGTCCACCATGTGCTCATTAAATGCTAATATTAGCCAAAAATGTCCACCCTGTCATTGTCCACCCTGTCAGCAAGCCTTCCATAAATAATATATTTCAGTTAATGGAAAAAGTATTTGAATACAAATTAAATTAAGGCAAACAATTTGTACCTTTGCCCACCCTGCTGTCAGCAAGCCTTCCATGGCAGTGTGGACATGGTACAAATAGTTTGCCATAATTTCATTATTATCCAAATACTTTTTCCATTCACTGAAACATATTGTTGAGAAAGGGATTAGCTTTCTGAAAATGTTATAATCACTATGTAATAACAATGTATTAAATCTTTGAATTTTTAAATCTCAGATTTTTTGGGGGGAAATGGGGAAGTCTCAAATGCACCATGGTGATATTGAGTATTCCCTTCACACATTATATCTGGTTTGCTAACCTCATACAAAATGATGATGATTTGATGAAGTCTCATGGTGTTTGTAAGGGAATTCGTTATAGCCAAGTTTCCCTCTGTTTCCAGCATTAATGCTAAGCTAAGCGAAATGTCTTGTGGCTGTTGCGTCATATTTGGCTTAACGCATTTTGTGCGCAATTAACAGATCGACAGAAATTCTTAGAAGCTTTCTTTACTCGCACCATATTCAATAATACATTTAGGGATATTGACAAAAGAACATGTTTCAGTGATTGTAAAATAAGACAGCTGAACTGGGTATATCATTTAATGGATTTTAACCAGTATGAGGATGGAAAAAGTTAAGACCACAGATTTAGTTCACTTAATGTCAGCGACATTACTGAGCGCCCCGCCAGAGGCTGTGGGCGGGAACATGTGATGGTCTCTGGCAGGAAGACCTTCTTCTTGTTCTTCTGAAGCCACCTCCAGAGGTACTCCACCTTCCCGTCACAGTGCCAGGGGTTGTTGGTCAGGTCCAGCCCCTCCTCGTCCAGAGAGCTCAGGGGCTCCAGCAAACCTGCAGGGATGTGGCTCAGCTGGTTGTCATCCAGGCTCAGGTGTCTGAGCTGAGTGAGCTCTTGAAATACGTTTTGGGGGAGTTTGTTGAGTTTGTTTCGAGAGAGGAACAGATAGGTGAGGTTACGGGTGCTATGGAGTACGGATGGATCCAGGGTTTCGAGCTTGTTGTTTTGCAGGTTCAGCCTCTCTAGTTTGGTCAGTGGGACCAGAGAATCTGCAAAGAACTTCTCCAGACGGTTGTTGGCGATGTCCAGTGTCTCCAGGTGGGGCAGCTTCTGAAGCAGAGCAGTCGGGACCTTCGTTAGACTGTTCCCAGATAAGTCCAACCAGGTGATGCTGCTGTTATCAGGGAGCCACTCAGCCTCCGCCATCTCAATACGATTATTCTTCAGCACCAAGTTCTTGAGCGGGGCGGGGTTAAAGACGCCTGCAGGCAGGTCGCTCAGTCTGTTTCCTGTAAGATCCAACGTGTTGATGAGAGGAACGCCTCTGAGGAGATGAGGGGTGAGGCTCTGCAGGTGGTTACTGTACAGGTGCAGCCCTCGCAGCCGAGGCGTGGCGTTTAGGTGCAGCTCGGAGATCGAGGTGATGTTTGTAAACTGGATGGTCAGAATGGTGGTGTTCTTCGGTAATCCCTCTGAGGGGTACTCTGTCATGGGAACTGCATTACAGACCACCTCAGCTCTTCTGTGGTAGCATTTGCAAAGTGGCGGACAGGAGAGAGCGCCATGGAAGAAATATGCAAAGCAGAGGAAAGCGAGGGCACACCAGGACTTCATTTCTAGGAGAAGAGGACACAGAGTTAATGATCCAGAAAAATAACATAAATGGATCAAATATCTCAAGGTATTTCAGCACTGCAAAACATACAAATTATTTCCAGTGTATGATGTTAATGCACATAAACAACAACATAAAACGTATGTAGCCTACATTAGAGTAAAATGTATGTACACGAGTAACAAAATAAGACTTTTGTTAATAATAATAGAAGTTTTGTCCATATACAAGATTTCGATTCCCTAAGTAACAAAATAAAACTTACTGTGGTTTTCCAACCGCTCCTTATATCAGATTCAGCAGCAGTCACTTGCGAATGATTGAGTCATTTGGGGAGCAGAATCACCCGATGTAATCATTACTTATTAAGTAAACAAGGATGTGCTCAAAACAGTCATTTGTCAAGGACAGGCAGTTGCAACAGATTGTGAGACTCTAACCTGCAGGGAAAGTACAAAACCTGGACACTTAGTTTATAGTTTATTGAATAACATTTTACATTTATGATAATTGTCAAGTATGATGTTTAAGTGTGTGCTTTAATGTGAGCATATGAAGTTTATGATTCTAATAGTTTGCCACGGAGTGAAATACATGTTTACATTATTTTGCACTTTGGATTTTTTAGATATGGGAAGGAGGAAATAGGGCATAGGTAAAAATCATCCATGTAAAAATGAGATCGATTTAATTTGCTCAAAATGTTAGTAGCATTGAGATACAGTAATTATCATTTTAATAATGCAGAAAACACAAGGCAGAAAAATAGCCCCTTTATAGAATATAATTATACCATTGAAGTAAATCTTGTTTTAATTAGCTCATTGTTTCCTTAATTTATAATTAATCATTTTGTATTATCTTCATGTGTTGTATATAAAATCATAGGTTAAGAGTAAATAAGTAAAAATAGTGCAGTAGAGTAAAAAATACAATATTTCCCTACAGATAAAAAGTAGCAGCATGAAATTGACCTCAAATGAATACTTCAAAACTGTTTTGACACTCCTGAAAGAAATACATTTTATTTTCCGAAATGCAAATCAAAATCTATATAGAAAGTGATGAGTGAAGGCTGCGTGCCACATGAGGTCGCCGCTGTCAGTGCAGCTGGTTTCAGGGTATTGAAGCAGAGCATAGAGTCACACGGCTGATAGACAGAATGGATCAGACTTGCAGTATGAAATATGATTTCAGCAGATGGGCAACATGACGAACCATTACATTATGTATGATGAGTGCCAGTTGGCTTTAGGCTGTTCTGAAAGATTTATTTCAGCCGAGCCCACTCACTCCACGTGCACTTGCGAGATAGACAGACCTATTCTGGTAGAGTTCAAATACTCTCCTAAAATACACAGTAGCCCGATCTAACACCTGCCAAGGATCACCGCAGTGTTTCTATAACATTCTGTGTTTATAATGTCATTGTCTTTTTTGGTATTCTTCATTTTATGACCTGAACATTCAGTATTGTACAGTCTAAAATACAGATTAGTTTTTAATGAGTATATCTTTAGATGACCAAGAGCTCACTGATACCTCACAAATAATTTAGGTAGAATGCATTGAGTTAAAGGAATTATGCTTTTTTGGGCTTTCCATTTCCTGTAGTGTGTTTTTATAGGTTTTTGTGCACGCTGGTCTGCAAAGTCTACTATCCCAAAATTCAGTTTCTCTCCCCCCCTGCCTGAAACGCCTCCACTTGACTCCTTTGTTTACTTCTGTGACATAACTAAATAACACTCACTCTTATTTTGGCTAGCGATCCAACACATTATACTTGGCTAAGGGGTGAAACCTCGGTTGACCAATCATAAAAGAGCTAACAAATCAAAGTTGAATGGACTGTGGTTTCAGACAGCGGGGGGAAAGAGGTGCTGCAGCACCGTATGAGAAAAGTAAAGCACATTTTGAACATTAAAGCATGTCACAATAAAGGCACAAAATACAAATATGAACCTGGAAATTAGCATATTAGGGCCCCTTTAAACAATCATGATATGTTTAGGGAGCTTTAAAGGGGCTTGTTGTTCACAAGTTTCACATATCAAGTCTTTTTGCTAAGCTAACCGGCTGGGTGGTATGAAGCGAATACATGTATTCCCCAATATGTCAAACTATTATTTGAACAATGAAAAAAACTGAAACTGAATTCACTGACACTACCTTACTATACAGAGAAGCAGGGGAAAAGGTTTTTCCTTAATCTTCCAGTCAAAAAACCCAAGACAAACTCATTCAGTATCCATTTCATTTACTCCCGCTGCTTTTGATGTGATTATAGTGCAGGGAGGAGTTTTTGTATTTAATCCTTGAAAGGTTTCAAACAAGACATGAATACACTGATTACATCTTTAGGGTCATAGTCATGCTTTGTTATATCAAGACAAATCTCTCAAACCTCTACATTGGATTTCAAAAAATACATAAAAAATGAATTACTCATTATTAGGGTTACAGAACTTTATTTAAATGTCATTTTCATGAATGGCGAGAAAAGAACACATGGTTTCTATTCAATTCACATTATTCTGTCGTATGTTATACAAGTCTACTTTGTGTAATGAAAACCTTATTCATTTATAAGGCAAGCATACTGTATAATGTGCTGCTGACTGACATCCATACAAATAATCATATTCTATGAGCTAAGCTTTCTGTGTTACAATACGCAGACCTCTTAATCCTATATACAAATGTTCACACACATGCCTAACAAACATAAATCCATGTCATCCACTGCATCTGACAGAATAAAACGCCCATGTTTTTTCATGATGGTTATAAATAAAGCACTTTTAATCCGTTTTATAAAACTTTTTCTTTGGATGTAGTCTCACTCTAATATGACTGCTCATTTTCATCTTGTTAAAATGTCAAAGGCAGCCTCAGTTCTCATGACGACAGCCAGTCTCTGTGAATGTTTCTGTCCATGATTAGCAGGGTTCTTTTCAGTCTACTGCCCTGATGAAATAACACATGAAGGCACTGAGTCCAGGCTGCGGGTGTTTATCCATAAAGATGAAAATACACATCTTTGATGAGCCAGGGTTAACTGTGAAGAGAGAGAAAAGGGAGAGAAAGAAAAGGATGTGAACACCTGGTGATGCTACCAACAGAATGGCTGGACTTCAAAAGGCACGCCCACACAAAATCCACACATATTAAACCAGGAAGCTTTCCAGTAGCCACACAATGCGTGAGTAAAATGCAAAAAGAGCAGATGGATTCATCTTAAGTCTGCATGTTTGAAAGAAGTGAAATATTAAAAGCATTTTGCGATATATGCGTACCGCTTTCTGCTCACAGTTTAGTGAGAAGATTGATACCACTCACAGTAGTAAAGTAAAGATACAACCAGCAGACATATAGCTTAGTAAAAAGACTGGAAACAACTAGCCTGGCTTATTTTATTCCTAAATAACTTTTTGCTTGAGTGAGATAGAGTGTTGGAAGGCAACATGTGTAATCTGTGGACGGGCCAGACTAGCTGTTTACAGTCTTCATGCTAAGTTAAGCTAACTGTCTGCAGCTTCATATTGAATGTACAGATATTTGACTGGTACCATCACTTACCTTTTTGCAGGAAAGTGAAGTGTATTCCCCCAAATGACCAACTATTTCTTTAACATTTGACTTCCTTCAAACATGCAGACCAATTCTCAAATCATTATTCTCAAAAATGTCAGCTTAGTGCAGAAATAATTGTTACTTTCGTTGTAGCCACGATGACATTCATAGAGTTCATGTTTCCACTCAGCTGTCAATTTAGAAATCACAAAAAAGCATGTCTCTGTCTCCAGTAAGGCTGCCTGCACACGGCAAACACATGCAGAGGTCCAGTTACCCTCTGACCCCCCTCTTTCACTTCATTCAGAAGAACATATCATCATCATCATCATCATCATCCAATGGCCAACTCCAGTCTCTGAGGCCGAACTCAAGCAATCTGAAAAGTAAGTATGAGGTTTACCGAAGGGTCAAAAGCCTATCGAGCTTCATAAACTGCCAGGGTAATACATGCCCGGTTCAGCAGGGGGCAGTGTAGAGCTGCAAGGAGTTAACCGACTGATTGGGTAATACTTGTTATACTGGGGTGAGTGTTAATGGACACGGCAGCACATCGTTATGGAGACGGACAGGCGTGACAAGCTCTGTTACTTACTGTCTCCCAGCATGAGAGACGTTAGAAAGGTTGGGTCAGAGGTCAGTGGAGGATGATACGGAGCATGGGGCCAGCGCTGAGGGATGAGAGCCAGTTAGGTTGTGGAGGAGAAAGCAAACTTTTACAAGATGGTGGCAGTTAGCAACACTTAAAATGGTTTCCTTCTACTATTAGGTTGTTACTGACGCTGTGAGAGGCCATGTTTGAGCTGCTACATCGTTATGTAAATGGTTCAGGGATCTTAAAGCAACAAATTGGTGAGCCACAGATTTAGGCCCCTTTAAAGTGCACAGGGTTTAGAATCATCAGAAGAGAAAACAAGATTAGGGTTTTTGTTAAAATTGTTGATTCCGTTTTTACAGAAAAATACAATTATATTTTGTAAAATAAGCAAAAATATAAAGATTTTCACCCTGATATTTGTACACACAAGAAATGTTTCTCAATGCAAAAGGACACCATACATAAAAGGCATCTTGTGACATAAAAAGGAAATTAGGAGATTAGCAGATTAGTTGTCCAAAAGTAAATGCAGTGTAAATGGTAACTTTATAATGACATTTAATGTTTTGGTATCTGACATTTAACAATCAAAACATAGAAAATAATAATAAAATAATTCCTGGAGTTTTACTATTAAAAATATTGTACAGCTACGGTATTTCACCAGTTTGTCTTCACAGGAATTAAACGACAAAGCGACTCTTAATAAAAACTGTTTTTGGGGAACATCTCACTGTGTAGGTGGCTTTTTTCTTTATATAGCTTTCCCCTTGTTGCCAACATACCTGCTATAATAATGCAAAATGAATTTCAAAAAATTGTGGAATTATTAAACCTGAAAATAACAAGTGCTACATTTCCTCCATATTGAGTTTACATGACCATATCGTGGGAAAACAGTCATTCAAGTCATGTTAACACTGAAAACAAACTGAGTTTTAATATAAGTGTATCTGTACGCAGTAAAATGTTCCTTGTCCTCACCTGGGCTTCCCTGAGGACGGCTGCTGTCTGCCGGGCTGGATCTTGATGGCTCCGCGATGGGCCGACAGACGAGGCGAAACCTTGGGTGAGGGTCTCGGGGAGTTTCGAGGAGACAGGCGCGGCGGTGGGTCAGGGTGGTTGTTTTGTGTTGCGGTGGGAGGACTCATGGTCGGGTGTTTCCTCGGGATGCGTTTGAGGAGGTGGGCGACCCAGCGCTGCTGCTCCTCCTGAGAGCCGGTCAGCAGAAGCAGCTCTTTGGCAGTGGAGATGTCATAGTTCACTGCGGAAGAAAAAAACATATTTGTTAGATGATCTCCGGGAAACAAGCACAATGGTTGTGATGTTCACTTAAAGTGGACCTATCATGCTATATTTGAAAATATATTTTAGGGCCATCCCTATACAAAACATGTCTGTGAAGTTTTTTTTTCAAAATACCAAACAGATCACCCATTGTAGCCATGGCTCTTACTGCTCAAACCCCTCTTTTGAAGCCCTGTTAGAGAAA